>NC_057798.1:159296071-159299172 GCF_018294505.1 Triticum aestivum | reverse complement strand
CGGGTTGGCCGACCCAAGGGAAAGGGTAGGTGGTGGTGAGGCAAATGGTAAAACCAAGGTTGGGCCTTGCTGGAGGAGTTTTATTCAAAGCGAACTGTCAAGGGGGTCCCATAAATCACCCGACCGTGTAAGGAACGCAAATCCGGGAACATAACACCAGTATGACGGAAACTAGGGCGGCAAGAGTGGAACAAAACACTAGGCAAAAGGCCGAGTCTTCCACCCTTTACCAAGTATATAGATGCATTAATAATATAAGAGATATTGTGATATCCCAACCAAAATCCTGTCCACCATGGAGAAATCTTCAACTTCACCTGCAACTAGCAACGCTATAAGAGGGGCTGAGCAAAAGAGGTAACATAGCCAATCAATGGTTTGCATAGGAAAGGTGTCAAAGGTTAGAGGTTCATGGCAATTTGGGATGGCTTGATAAACAGGTGATAGGTAGCGCAACATAGCGATAGAACGAAACAACTAGCATAGCAATGATAGTAGTGAGATCCAAGGTAGCGGTCATCTTGCCTGAAATCCCGCAAGGAAGAAGAACGAGTCCATGAAGAAGACGAACGGATGAAGCCGAACCAAGCGTAGACGAACGAGTCCTCACGATCGCAACGAAACAGGAACTATCGAAAAGAAGCACACAACATAGTAAACGCACCACACGTGAACAAGACATTATGCACAACAAGCATGATGCATGACCAATCTACATGAAGCTACTCATGGCAAGAGATGATGCAAACAAGAACAACACATGAAGGCAAGTTTAAATGAGGCCGGAAGCAACATATAACAATCCAGTAAGTCCTCATATGCATATTTAAAAATTGGTCCAGATCTGAATAAACCTTATGTTCAAGTTGTGAAACAGCAAGTTAAGATGCACCAAGATGATCTACATGAGATTCTAGTCAAGTTACATATAAAGTTCATTAGATTTGGAGCTACGGCCTAGAAGATACGAGCAAAACAAGTTAAACATGGCATTGATGCAAAATGCACCCAAACATCAAGCAAACACCTAAAAACAAGGATGCAACATGATAATATGAAGCTACATGCAATTCTAAGCAAGTTTCCTATAGAGCACACTCAAAACGGAGCAACGGTTCAACACACACACATGAAACAAGTTTAAAGGAGAAGCTGTCCAAAATAGCAACTAGGCATATTGCAAGCATCAAAACAACATGCTACATTATCTCAACATGAAAACAAAAGACATGGGCATGATGTACAGGTAAAGCACAACAAAACATGAACACTGAGCTATCTCTAGAAATCACTAGAACATGCTCCAACACACATGGTAAGATTGCAAGTTACAACAATTTCAGACTTTGCAGAAAATAACATCACGATGCAATGTTTAGAGCTATCAAACAACATGTTACAGGAACTTATAATGGCAAACAAAGGCATGGCATGATTCTACTAAATGCATAGATCAAAAGACCCTTACTGACCATAAGCCAAAAAGGATCAGAAAATATGATGGCACCCACGTAAACATAGCAAGTTATTATAACAGATTCAAACATGGCAGGAACATAATTATGAAGGCATGTAGATGAGCTTGTGCAACTCACTACAGAGCAAAAACATGGCATGGCAAGGCACCCAACAGTAAGAAGGCATGTTTGTGAAGCTAAGCATGGCAATAGCAAGGTCATAGGGTACATGGATCACTAGCAAAACATATGGGAACAAGTGAACTTAATGTTAACAGGCTGACAGCAACATTATGAAGCAATTTGGAGCAAGATATGAACAAGCTACAGCAACCTATAAATGCTACCAGGGGCATGGATGGATAGAGGATGACATGTAGATCAAAACATGTTTATAGAACATCTCCAGATTATGCATAGAATGATTAGTAGCAACATGTTTATATAGCATCACGAAATAACAGATTCAGCCTAGCAAAACAGCAACAGCGTGAACACTACTTAACAAGCTCGATTCACTCACCACAAGTCATTACATGACAAGATAAGCATAGCATCATCAAGAAGGCATGTTTGTGTAACCAACCAAGGCAAGAACAAGTCCATAGCATGCACGGATCAACTACAACAAGCTTGGCCAAATTGAATAACATGTAAACAATCTGCCAGGAAACATTTTGAAGCAAAAGTAGAGCACGAAAATGACATGCTAGACTACTTTATAATTGCAACCAAGGGCATGAATGGATAGATAATAACCACATGTTCAAAACACCCTTACTGAATTATCTCTAAATATGCATGGATCTCTCTATAGCAACAAGTTTACATGGCATCAAAATTACAGCAGAACAGGGACTAAAATCAGCATTAACACGAAGCCTAATTTGCATGCTTGTGCTAGTCACCACATTAATCACAAAAATACATGGTAAGCACCTCTGTAAAGAAGACATAGCCTAATTCAAAACACATGAAGACATCAACCTCATAGGATGCACACATCAATCATGGCAAAAATGACAAAAGAGCTCGTTCTGATAACAGACAGCAGAAAACATTATGAAGAACTCTTACAACGACGATTCAGGCATCTAGATGACCTCAAATGAATATGATGCAATGGAATGAAATGATGTACTCGTCTAGACGAACAATTTGACATATTACACGCACGAAATGGAGCTACGGATGCAGAGATACGGCATGACAAACATGGCATGAAAATGCAAAAATCTGGGGACTTAGTCGTTTTAAAAAAAAACAGGACGGGCGTGAAATACTAAACGACGCACAGGCGAGAGATAGGACGGCGGAGGCGCGCTCACCTCGTGGGCTTTGGCCCAAGAAGGAGGTGGAGGCCGGCTTGGGTTGGCTGACCCGGATGGGCCGGAAGGGGCCCATGCGGGGCGCTGGGCGGGGCCGAGGGGCAGGCCCACGAGCGGGCGAGGCAGGCGGGCGGCGCGCACGTCGTCGTCCTCCCGATCCCGCCTGGATCGGGGCAAGGACGGCGGCGGCGGGGTATGCCGTGCCGGCCAGGGAGCGGCAGGATGATGGCGGGGGCGGCCAGATCCGAGCATGGCGCCCCTGGATCCGGTGACGACGAGGCCGGGGCGCCGAAGGGCGCCGGCAGGGAGCGGGCGG
>NC_057798.1:159283665-159295520 GCF_018294505.1 Triticum aestivum | reverse complement strand
GGTTCATGCAGGCCGCGGCGCGGAGGGATGGCGGCGGGCCACACGGCGCGTCGCGGTTGGCTGCAGGCGGCGACGGGATGACGTGTCGCCCCGGGATTGGTCCGGGCGACGTGGTGGCGTAAGTGGACATGTCCGGCTGCCGGGCGGACATGTCCGGCGGCGCGAGGAGGGAGAGGGCTAGGGTTCATCCGCGAATTTCGGGGGGAGGGACGAATATATAGGTAGAGGGAGCTAGGAGAGTCCAAATGAGGAGCGGTTTTCGGCCACGCGATCGTGATCGAACGACCGAGAGCATGGAGAGGAGTTAGGTGGGGTTTGGGCCACTTTGGAAGGGGTGTTGGGCTGCAAAGAGAGAGGGGCTTTACGGTTACCCGGTTAACCGTTGGAGTACCAAACGATCTCCAAATGGCACGAAACTTGACATGCGGTCTACCGGTGGTGTACCAAGGCCGCTTGGCAAGACTTGGTCCATTCCGAGAAAGATTAACACCCGCACACAACGAGAGACAAAAGGGGAACACTGGAGGGCATAGGAGCGTCGGATTGCAAAACGGACAACGGGGAAAATGCTCGGATGCATGAGACGAACACGTATGCAAAATGAAATGCACATGATGACATGATAAAATGCAGCACGCAAGCAAATGACATGGCTACAACGGCGAATAACTGGCAGACACCTGGCACAACGAATCCGGGGCGTTACACGGCGGGTCCGCCGGAGCCGCCGATCGCAGACGAGTCCGAGGCGAGTCTGCTTCTCCAAGTCGCCTCACTGGTGCGCCACCGTCTTGAGAGGGCGACCTCAGCGCCGCGACCCCGGGAGATCGGCGCCGCCAGCTCGGCAACCCCAGAAGCCGAGGCGACAAGCGCCGCGCCCATCGGTGGTTGCGCGGGAGGCGGCACTGGGCCGCTGAATCAAGCGCTTCTAGACGTCCAGACGATGCTGCGTGTTGAAGGTGACGCCCTTCAAACTTGCACCAGGGCGCATCTGGCAGCGCGGACGGTCGTCCGAGTATGTTTCCTTCTTCTTTTTGATTCTTGTTTTTCTCTGTGGGGGCGCGCCAGCGCACCCACTGGGTGTAGTCCCCGAGTTTCGGGCCGCCAGCTGAGCAGGCGGTTCGGAACTCCCTTTTGCGAGTTCCAAATGTTAACTTTGTCTTAAATGACTATTGCAGGAGTATCACAACCTCCGCGCTACCGCCTTCAACCGTAATATTGAGGAGTTAGGCAGGCGGACTACCGACTTGTCGGAGAGCCGGGGTGAGTCCTTCTTCTTTCTCGCGGGGGTGCGCTGGTGCACCCGCGGGCTGTACTCCCCGAGATTCGGGCCGACTGCTGAGCAGTCGGGCCGGATCTTCTCAGCGACTTTCTTTGTTGATGACTTATCTTCTTTCGTCTTGTTTCTTCTTCAGAGGCCAACGCCGCTCTTCAGCAGCAGCTGGGCGAGGCCAGTACCGCCTTGCACGCCAAGGAGGAGGAGTGCGGCAAGCTTGCCGCAGAGCGCGACCTGCTGGCCGCGCAGCTGGCCGAGCAGAAGGAGCTGCTCAAGATGCGCAGGACGAGGCCGAGAAGAAGGAGGCTGCTCTCCTGGCCGAGATTGAGAGCGAGCGCTCCTCCTGGACTGACAGGGAGGCAATGCTGACCTCCGGCTTCCACGAGATCGAGGACATCGTTGATGGTGAGTTTCTTTCCTTTCTTCGAGCTTTCGACTATAGGTCGAGCCGATTTCTGGTTTTTTCGACTCACTTCTTTTTTGTCTTGGCAGACTTCTTCCCTGTCCACTCGCAGGCAGTCACTCTGGCCATCGAGGCTGATCGCGAGCTGCGGAGGGCAAGCGGCGCGGAGATCGCCCCTAACGCCCCCCGAACCATCGATGAGTAGCTTCTGAGCATTGAAGCCCGTCTTCGTCCGGCCCACCGGCTAATGCGCCGGCTTCAGCGTGCCGGCGCCCAGGCGGTTGCCACTCTGTGGCCAGACATGCCGGCTCTGCGCACCGCCAGTCGTACCGCCGACTGGCTGGAGGTCGCCGCCGGCCATCTTGAAGCTTGGAAGGGTTCCTCGGCCCGGGCTGGGGCACGCCAGGCCTTGGAATTCGTCAAGGCGTGGTATCCGGGGCTGGACCTAGACCGGTTGGCCGCGTTCCGTTCAGAGGCCCAGGCAGAGTTGGTGGCAGTGGAGGGTGCCCTTGTCGAACGTGCGGTGGCGATTCCCGACTACATGGACACCGATGTCTTCGTCCCCAAGCGGGCTGCAGGCGGCGAGGAGGTGCCGCCAGAGTGGTTCGGGATGAACCCAGACTTCGGCGATGACTCGGCTGAGGTGATTGACTCCAGCACCGAGGAGGAAGGCGAGGCGGAGGACGAAGGTGAGAGGGAGGTGCCAGAAGACGGAGCGGGCGGCCAGCCTCAGCTCGACCGCGCCTCCAGCAATGAGCCACGTCGAGAGAAGGCGACTGCCGCCGGAGTCGATCAGACCAAGACCGCCCAGCCAACCGCCACGGCGCCTGACACCGCCGTCTCCTCCGATCCTCCGATCCCAGATGCCGCCTCCTAGGCTGCCGTTTTCGCCTCTGCTTTATCTGTCTTAGTAATCTTTTGGAAAACTTTGTTAAATTCGAACAGTTCCACCCGCGGGGTGTATCTTGAACTTCTACTCGAAGATTCGGCCAAGGGCCTATGTAAATATTTATCCAAGTTCTATCTTTCCTTGCTTACTGCTCTTTAGGCTTTTCCCTTTGCCGCCTTCCTTTAGTCGCTTCCTTGGCAGTCGGACAGCCGCTCTGCGGACTGTCGCTGGGTCAAATGCTTGGCTACTTCAGGAGGGCAAGTACTTGGCCATTTTAGAGTTTCTTTTAGCAAGTCGGGTATAAAGCGGCAGGCCGACTACCCAAGAGTCGGCCGTCCTTGATAAAGGCTAATAGAAGCGGCAAGCCGACTACTCATGAGTCGGCTTTGGGTCCTTAGCCATTTTTCGTGTGGGCGCCCGTTCTTCCTCACTCCTGGCCACCAAACAGTCGCTTCTGCGAGCTGCAGCTTTGTCAGGACACGGATTAGGCACCACACACTACTTGTCTGACAGCGGGAAGCTCCTCATAGCGCGAGGCGGCGAGTCCCCAGGCTGACTAGTCTGGCCCGGTGCCAAGCGGCTTTTAACAGTAGAGTAACATACTCGAAGGCATAATTCTTATCATACAGATAACAAAAAGGGCAGTCCCCGAGCTTGTCTCGGGGGGCCCAAAGTCTTAGTACTTTAATACAAAGGGGTAGCATGATACATACTGCATCAACTGTAAAATCTTCGATGAAGATTTGCATTCCACGGGCGCTTTGTCTCTTTGCCGGAGTCGTCCCTCTTGCGTGCTCGGGGATTCTGAGCATCGATCAGGTAGTAGGAGTTGTTTCCCAGTACATTGCTGATGATGAAGGGGCCTTCCCAAGGCGCCGACAGCTTGTGCTGGCCGGCTATTCGCTGGATCAGTCGGAGCACAAGGTCGCCCTCTTGGAAAGACCTTGGCCTGACCTTCATGTTGTAGTATCGACAAAGACTCTACTAGTAGATGCTGGACTGGCCGAGTGCCAACAGCCGGCCCTCTTCCAGCAGATCAACACCGTCTTGACGTGCTTCTTCTGCTTCTTCCTCAGTGCACATGGTGACTCGCGGGGAGTCGAATTCTATGTCCATCGGGATGACGGCTTCGGCACCGTAGACGAGGAAGAAGGGTGTGAAGCCGGTTGACTTGTTTGGAGTCGTGCGCAGACTCCAGAGGACGGCCTGCAGTTCCTCAAGCCAGCAGCCGGCCGACAGCTCCAGCGGCACGACCAGTCGAGGCTTGATGCCGGATAAGATGAGGCCGTTTGCCCGCTCCACCAGGCCGTTTGACTGCAGATGGGCAACGGACGCTAAGTCCAGTCGGATGCCCTGCGTCGCGCAGAAACGGGCCAAGGCGCCTTTGGCAAAATTTGTGCCATTGTCGGTGATGATGCTGTGCGGGATGCCATACCGAGTCGTGATGTCGGCGATGAAGGTCACTGCAGTCGGACCATTTAGCTTCTTGATGGGTTTCACTTCCACCCACTTAGTGAACTTGTCCACTGCGACAAGTAGATGAGTCAAGCCACCTCGTGCCGTCTTGAATGGTCCCACCATGTCCAGGCCCCAGACTGCAAAGGGCCAGGCGGTGGGGATAGTCTTGAGTGCCGAAGCTGGCTGAAGTGGCTTGGAACGGAAAATCTGGCACCCTTTGCACTTTTGGACTAACTCTTTGGCCTTTTCTAGGGCAGTTGGCCAGAAGAAACCGTGCTGGAAGGCTTTGGCGACGAGTGCCCTTGAGGCCGCGTGGTGGCCGCACTCGCCTTCATGGACGTCTCTGAGAATTGCTTGGCCTTGTTCTGCCTCGACGCAGCGTTGGTAGACACCAGTAACGCTGCGCCTGACCAGCTCTCTGTTGACTATGGTATAAGCTGCTGCTCGGCGTTGCACTTGTCGAGCTAAGATTTCATCAGTTGGCAGCTCTCTGTTTACTAGGAACTTGAGGATGGGCTGGGCCCATGAGGGTGCTGCTATTTCTTCAATTGCTACTAGTGCGACTTGGACAAGGGCGGCTGGGCTGGGAGGTGGCGGGTTGGAGTCCGCAGCCGCTTGCTGACTTGACGAAGTCCCCGGGTCGACTGGAGCAGTCCTCGGGCCGGGCTCGGGAGTCTTCGATCTTGCCACTGCAGTCCCCGGGCCGGGTTCTGAAGTCCCCGGGCCGGCCTCGACTGTGTCTTTCTTGGAGTCGGATCTGACTTCTTCAGGTGGAGTCGGCACAAAAATTGAATCTGATTCTGGTGACGGCTTGATAGAAGGCTTGAGGAGGCGCTGAAGGGCGATGCCGGATGGTATTGCTTGGCGAGTGGAGCCGATCCGTGCTAAGGCGTCTGCTTGGTCGTTGTCGTTCCTTGGCACGTGGAGGAACTCGCACCCCTCGAAGTATCCGCTGAGTTGCTGCACCAGGAATCGATAGCTCGCCATGTTTGCGTCCTTGGCGTCCCAATCACCAGATGATTGCTGGACCACCAAGTCAGAGTCGCCATAACACAGGATCCGGCAAATGCCAAGCTCTTTGGCAAGCCGGAGCCCGTGGATGAGCGCTTCATACTCGGCCACGTTGTTGGAGGCAGCGAAATGGATCTGCAGCGCATATCTGAGCTTGTCGCCCTTGAGGGAAGTGAGGACGACACCGGCTCCCAGGCTGGTGCGCATCTTGGAGCCATCAAAGTGCATCCTCCAATGGGTGGTGTTGGGCGCTGGCGGCAGATACTGGGTCTCGGCCCAATCGACGAGGAAGTCGGCCAGCGCTTGTGACTTGATGGTGGTGCGGGGTTCGTAGTAGATGGTGCAGGGAGCTAGGTCGATGGCCCATTTGGCCACTCGGCCAGAAGCATCTCGGCTTCCGATGATCTCAGCTAGTGGGGCTGTGCAGACCACGGTGATTGGATGCTCCTGGAAGTAAGGCTTCAATTTCTTGGCGGCAAAATGCACGCCGTAGCACATCTTTTGGTAGTGGGGGTAGTTCTGCTTGGAGGCCGACAGTACCTCGCTCAGGTAATATACCGGTCTCTGGACAGGTAGCACCCTGCCCTCCTCCTTGCGCTCGACTACAATGACTGTGCTGACTACCCGGCTGGTGGCAGCAATGTATAGGAGCATGGGCTCCTTGGGAGTCGGAGCCGCCAGCACAGGGGGAGTAGTCAACATCTTCTTTAGCTGGAGAAAAGCTTCGTCCACCTTGGGAGTCTATTCAAAAAAGGTTGTCTTCTTCATGAGCTGGTACAGGGGGAGAGCCTTCTCGCCCAGCCGACTGATGAATCGGCTGATGGACGCCAAACAGCCGGTGAACTTTTGCACATCTAACAGTCGTCTGGGTGCTTCCATCCTCTCGATGGCCTTGATCTTCACAGGGTCGCACTCTATGCCGCGTTCGGAGACCAGGAAACCGAGGAGCTGGCCGGCGGGTACTCCGAAGACGCATTTCTCGGGGTTGAGCTTGATCTGGAATTGGCGCAGGTTCTCAAAGGTTTCCTTGAGATCTTCCAACAGAGTTCCACGTTTTTCCGTCTTCACCACCACATCATCCACGTAAACGTGGGCATTTCTGCTGAGTTGCTTGAGGAGGCACTTCTGCATGCAACGTTGAAAGGTGGCGCCGGCATTCCTCAAGCCGAACATCATGGTCAGGTAGTAGAGGGCACCAAACGGCATGATGAAGGCGGTCTTTAGTCTGTCAGCCGGGTTCAGCTTGATCTGGTGATATCCTGAATATGCATCTAAGAAACTCAACAGCTCGCATCCGGCTGTGGAGTCTATCACCTGATCAATTCTTGGCAGGGCAAATGGGTCCTTGGGGCAGGCTTTGTTGAGACTCGTGTAGTCAATACACATCCGCCACTGCTTGTTCTTTTTCAGCACCAGTACTGGGTTTGCCAGCCACTCTGGAAAAAACACTTCCATGATGAAGCCGGCTGCCAGGAGCCGGGCTATTTCTTCTCCAACAACTCTTCTCTTTTCTTCTGACAGGCGGCGCAAGGGCTGCCTAACGGGCTTCATATCAGATCGGACATGTAATTTGTGCTTGGTGAATTCCGTCGGTACACCAGGCATGTCTTTGGGGGACCATGCAAAGATGTCTCGATTCTCACAGAGGAAATCAACGAGCTCGCCTTCCTATTTGCCATCAAGGCCTGTGCCCATGACAGCATACCTCTCTGGGTGCTCCGGGTCCAAAGGTATCTTCTTCGTTTCTTTGGCTGGCTTGAATGATCCTTTTGCTTCCGCCTCCTTGGGGTCGGGCGACAACTAGGGCTGCTTGCCGGCCATCGCCACGACCCGATCAAGAAGCCGTTTCTCAGCTGCGATCACCAGGCACTTGACCAGCCGACTGCTTTCGGCCACGCAAGTAGATAACTTTCTGTAGTCGCCAGCCACGGTCAGAATTCCCTTGGAACTTGGCATCTTCATCTTGAGGTAGGCGTAGTGGGGGACAGCCATGAACTTGGCCAGAGCTGGTCGGCCAAGCAACGCATGGTACGGGCACTCAAGGTCCACCACTTCGAACCAGACTGGCTCTCGGCGGAAATGATCTTTGTCCCCAAAGAGGACGTCTATCAGGATCTTGCCGATTGGTGAGCAGGAAAGGCCAGGAACAATGCCGTGGAACATAGTCCGGCTGCTCTGAAGTTGTCATCGCTTGATTCCTAACTTCTCCATCGTATCCTTATATAGGATGTTGATACTGCTACCTCCGTCTATCAGCACTCGCGAGAAGCGAGCGGCCCGCCTATCCGTGGTGAGTGTGGCGCCTAAGACCAAGGCGTAGGAGCCTGGACTCGGCATCACCTCTGGGTGATCGGCTCTGCCCTAACTGATGGGCCTCTCGGACCAGTGCATGAATTCTGCAGTGCTTGACGCGACTGCATTCACCTCTTGCTGCTGTTGGCGCCTGCTGCGCCGGTCGTCTGCCACACTGGTGAACACCACATAGGCTCTGTGCTCATCTGGAACTCGTCTTGTATTGCACCAACTGGCCTGACAACCGGCTGCTGGGGCGGCTGTGGTGGGGGCGGCCCAGCAGGCGGCAGAGGGAGTAGGTCGTCTCCCTTGGCAATTCTGGTCAGCCAGTGGCATTTCCGGTTGGTGTGGTTGGACGGCTTCGCGCCGCTGTGGAACTTGCAGGGGCCATCCAGGGTCTGCTCGTAGGAGAAAGCCGGCAACCAGTTGGACTTGCCGCCCCTCTGCCGCTTCGCCGGAGGTGGTCCCTTCGGCTGTTGGTCTTCGACTGTCGCCACTTGCTGGCTGTTGGAGGCCGGCTGTGGGGCTTTGCGCTTGTGGTCGTTCTGCTGTTGCCTTGGAGCCTGAGGAGAGACTTTTCCAGTCGCGCTGACTTGAATCTCCGCCTTCATGGAGGAGTCGGCCGTGGCGTACTTGTCCGCCGTGATCAGTAGTTCATCGAGGGTCTCCGGCTCGTCGCAGAGAAGCTTGTGCTTGAGGAGGTGCCTTCTCTGCACCCGACAGTAAAGTACTCGATAGCCTGCACCTCGTGCACGCCTTCGCAGGAGTTCCGGAGCTCGCCCCAGCGCGTGAGGTAGTCGCGAGTGGATTCGTTGGGACCTTGCACGCACAGGGAGAGTTGGCGAGGCTTGGGAGGTCGCTTATACGTGCTCGTGAAGTTGCGGATGAAGGCCTCAGTGAAGTCGACCCAGCTGTTGATGCTGCGAGGCTTCAAACTGTTTAACCATGTCCGGGCCGAGCCCTGGAGCATGAGCGGGACATATCTTATGGCAACAAGCTTGTTGCCGTTTGCTATATTGACGGCCGTGGAGTAATCGATCAGCCAGTCTTCCGGCTTCACGGTGCTGGTATATTTGGGCGTGTCTTGGGGGAGCGTGAACCCTTTGGGGAAGGGCTCATCTCGGATGCGGAGCCCAAAGCAAGGTGGACCCAACTCGTCTTCTTCTTCCAGGGCCAGGGACCGGTGGAGTCGGTCGATCCGGTGGCGGGCGTCGTTTTCTCCGACTCCCTTTCGGCGGCCGAGATGGTCGCCGAGAGTCGGATGTTCCACGGGCGGTGGGGAGACTCGCCTTTCTCTGCGACGAGGGCGAGGCAGATAGTCGTCCCGCCGTTCCACCGCTTTGGGGCGACCGTCTTGGTCGCGCTCGATGGTGATGCGAGTCCGACTGTGGCTGATAGCCGGCTCCTTGTCCTTCTTTCCGCGGGCCCCGCCAGTCGGCGTCCGGGACGTCGTGCCTTGGTCTCGGCGGGGCGGCGGGTCGTCGTTTTGTCGCTGCGGCGCCTCTGCGCGGCAGCCGGCCTCGTTCTGCGCGGCGGCCGCGTCGAGGAGCTGCTGAACTCGCTCCGTCATCATGCGGCGCTCTTCGCCCTCGAAGTTGTCGAGCTCGTCTGCCGCCTCCTGGGTGGCGCGGATGTTCTCCACGGGCGTGGCATACACAGGGCGATCAGCCCTGAATAGATTGGCGATTGCCCCGCCGCGTTGTCGGACCACGCCTAGGCGGCTAGGCCCAGTCAGAGCCGGCGAGCCGCCCACGGCGTGATCCATCTCGCGCTGGTACGCTTCTGACAAGCGCCTCATGCTTGCCAACTTCTTTGCACCCTCAGTAAGCTGAAGGCGGCGTGCCTCCAACGTCTCGGCGTCAGCGTCTCCCGGAATCGGCGCGGTTAGGTCTCGCAGAGCCGCGTCGAGCAGGTCGTGCGCTCCTTCACTAGAACGTTCACCGTGATCGAGGATGAGAACTTCCGTGACGGTGCTTCCGTCGCTCCCCGCGTAAGGGAGCGACTCGTCATAAACCACCACGTTGGTGCGAAATGCATCGAGCGACGCGGTGTCGGAGTCGACCAGCATCGGGTCGGTGGATCCTATGGACTCCAGGTCCCCGGCAGGCTCACCGGTGACGTGGAGTTGGTCCTGGAGACCCGCGAGGAGGCTCTCGGGGCTGCTCGTGCCTGCGTCGAACGCAGGCTCGTCGGAGAGGCCAACCTCGCCAATAAGCTCGGCGAGGCTGCTGGCCACGCAGGCGATATCAGCGCCGCGCAGCGCATCGATGCAAACTCCATCTGGCGTGCCGGGCTGGCTGCACTCGCCAAGGAGGAAAAGGGTTCCCGTCCAGAGCAGATCTCCGTACGACGGTGCACCTAGCCCCACGGTGGGCGCCAAATGTCGGGGGTTGGGTACGACATATGCCAAAGGATGGCTTATCATGGTGGGAGCGACTAGAACGTCGTCGGTGCCCGGAAGAGGGATGAGGCGAAGACATGCACGCCGGCGGAACTTACCCAGCTTCAGGGCTCTCCGAGGAGATAACACCCCTACTGCTGCTCTGCGGGGTCTCCGCATGGTCACTATGGCAAAGTGGTTACAATGGCGCTCCTGGAGCTGTTTCTGTAGGTAGGAGAAGGCAAGGCTAGCTTCTCCTTCCTGTGATCTAAGGTCTATCCCTATCTCTGGGTCCGAACCCTTTGGATGGGCTTCCCGGGGGGTTTATATAGGCCTACCCCCAGGGGTACAATAGTAATCTGGCTGGGAGCGGGTCCCAGCCGTCTGTCTCTCAGGCCGTCGTCCTTCCTTCCGACTACTGGGGCCCGCCGACTGGCGGGCCCCGTGGACAGGCCTGAGACTGTAGCGGTACTCCTGATGACGCGGGCTTGGTCATGCGGTCATGGCTACAGCGCCGCCGTCTGGCGTGCGTTCACTGTCGCCACTCCCCATCTTATCTGGTTAATGGCGTGCGGGGCCCGGGGGAGGGGTCGGCCGACTCCAGGGGGCCGACTCCCACCGGTCCGTCTCCAAGGCACCCATGCCGTCTTCGGTCTTCCCACTGACGGGCGGCCCCGCCGCCCTTGGGTCGTATAGGCCGGCATCGTAGGCACAGTGCACCGCCTACTGTGGCTGAGGTCAGGGCAGGCATGGCAACAGTGCCGCGCCTCGCCGGAGATTTCCAGTGATACGGCTCACTGTAGCCATGCCGGCCCGTCGTAAGCAGGGGGGCACGGCCATGCCGTGGCCGTACCCCGCCTCGTCCTTCGAGACGAGGGTGGAGTTGTGGGCTGACTCTCCATAGCCGGCCTCTTTGGAGGTCGTCGGCCAGGAGTCGGCTTGTCTTGGACTCGCCATCTGGGACTCGGCTTGTCGCGGAGTCGCCGTCTGGGACTCGGCATAACTTGGAGTCGTCCCAGGGACTCGACATGAGGGGCGCGGCTTGCCCTGATGTCTTGAAAGGTCCTGGGGCTCGGGTTGGCCTACCCGTGGCCCATTACTCCGGAGGGGCACTGTTTTCTACTAGGTGCAAAAGGTTGTGCGTGGACAATAGCTAGGGTTTGATGTTGTGTTTGTGTGTGCTGACTAAGGTAGATAATGTATGAAAAAGACTTTTTTTCTGTCATTGTGTTTCTTCTTGTTCTTTTATGCAGCAGTGCATGTGGATGAATTTGTATATGTATGTGTATTTTATATCAGTAACTCATACAATATATATAAGTGTATAATTTTTTTTTGTTGACGACCACGGTCTATGCGAACTGGCATTTTGTCACGCTTATATGTATGATATGTGTTTGATAAACTGTATCGCATTTGATGCCGAACTTCTTTGTCCAATATAAGAGCACTGCATTTTTTTGTCTTTCAAGCAAAGTGATGCACGTGTGTGCATGCCGAAGCTGCGTTGCTTTATGATACCGAACTGCTTTTTTTTGCCAAAACAAAAAAATGCATTGCTTTTTGCCTGTAGTTGCGTTTTGTAGTTGGTTTTTTTATTGTTTGTACGTTAAGGTACATGGGGGGGGGTTGCCCCCCCCACCAATTTTTTTAGTTGTCTATATATTTTTGTATTGTTCTTGTACGCACTGCGTGCGTTAGCGCGAGGCCAAGCAGGGGGTGGGGAGGGGGGGTCGTGACCCTCCCTCCACACCCCCCTGCCAGGCCGAGCCTGGAATGAGCCGGAGCAGGCGGCTTGCCGCGGCGCCGCATGCGTAGGCAAGTCCATCATACCCCGTCGCCCCCTATCTATCTTATCTCCGGGGGTTTTGCGCGCGTCCCCTTTGATGGACAAACAGAATGTCTGCACTACGCCTGTCAACCAAGCGCACTGCATGCGTTAGTGCGAGGCCGAGCAGGGGGTGGGGAGGGTGGTCGTGACCCCTCCTCCACATCCCCCTGCAAGGCCGAGCCTGGAACGAGCCAGAGCAGGCGGCGACGCGGCTTGCCATGGCGCCGCATGCGTAGGCGAGTCTGTCATACCCCGTCGCCCCCTGTCTATCTTAGGGGTGTGGCTCCGGGGGTTTTTGCGCGCGTCCCCTTTGAT
>NC_057798.1:159282667-159283499 GCF_018294505.1 Triticum aestivum | reverse complement strand
ATACCCTGCCGCCCCCTGTCTATCTTAGGGGTGTGGCTCTGGGGCTGCGCGCGTCCCCTTTGATGGAAAAACAGAATGTCTGCACTGCGCCTGTCAACCAAGCGCACTACGTGCATTAGCGAGAGGCCGAGCAGGGGGTGGGGAGGGGGTCGTGACCCCCTCCACATCCCTATGCGAGGCCTAGCCTAGAACGAGCCGGAGCTGGCGGCAACGAGGCTTGCCGCGGCGCTGCATGCGTAGGTGAGTCCGTCATACCCCGTCGCCCCCTATCTATCTTAGGGGTGTGCCTCCGGGGTTGCGAGCGTCCCCTTTGATGGAAAAACAGAATGTCCGCACTGCGCCTGTCAACCAAGCGCACGACATGCGTTAACGCGAGGCCGAGCAGGTGGTGGGGAGGGGTGTCGTGACCCCCCTCCACATCCCCCTACGTGGCCGAGCCTGGAATGAGTCGGAGCAGGCGGCGACGCGGCTTGCCGCGGCGCGGCATGCTTAGGCGAGTCCGTCATACCCCGTCGCCCCTGTCTATCTTAGGGGTGTGGCTCCGGGGTTGCGCGCGCCCCCTTTGATGGACAAACAGAATGTCCGCACTGCGCCTGTCAAGCAAGGGCACTACGTGTGTTAGCGCGAGGCCGAGAAGGGCATGGGGAGGGGGGGTCGTGACCCCCCCTCCACATCCCCCTGGGAGGCCGAGCCTGGAACGAGCCGGAGCAGGCGGCGATGCGGCTTTCCGCGGCGCAGCATGCGTAGGCGAGTCCGTCATACCCCGTCGCCCCCTATCTATCTTAGGGGTGTGGCTCCGGGGTTGCACGCATCCCCTTTGATGGAAAAACAG
>NC_057798.1:159065722-159282604 GCF_018294505.1 Triticum aestivum | reverse complement strand
GTCCCCTTTGATGGAAAAACAAAATGTCCGCACTGCTCTTGTCAACCAAGCGCACTGTGTGTGTTAGCGCAAGGCCGAGAGGGGGTGGGGAGGGGGGTCGTGACCCCCCTCCACATCCGCCTGTGAGGCCGAGCCTGGAACAAGCCGGAGCAGGCGGCGATGTGGCTTGCCGCGACGCCGCATGCGTAGGCGAGTCCGTAATACCCCGTCGCCCCCTGTCTATCTTAGGGGTGTGGCTCCGAGGGTTTTGCGCGCGTCCCCATTAATGGAAAAACAAAAATGATGTCATTTGTACTGCTTGCACCAACATTGAGTACTACACTTCGTGTAGCAAGTGTTTGTGTTGGGGCCCTTGTCGTACTTCATTTATGCATGTACTGCACTTCATGCATACACTTGTTGAATTGCCTTATGTTCGTTCTGTGAACTATATTCACATTTGTTTAGAAAGGTATACGGATTATATTTTTTTAGATATATCAATATTAATTTTTATTTTTATATAATTACTATTTTTGTGGACTGCATGTTGAGACATGTGTACTCCTTTTTTTTAGGATTGTGAACTGCATTAATCTTTTTCTTTTTTATGTCCGAGTTTGTAGTCGGATTACCTATTTTTTTTTGTTTAATGTTGGTTTTGAATATGTTTTGTATGTGAATAGTATGTTTTGGTATCACTCATTAAATTTTTCAATGTGGTGTAGATACTTGTTCTAATGCAAACTAATTTCTGCGAAAGCAATTTATCACAAGCAAACTGACATTGTTTTTATAAAAATAATGTTCGATATGAAGCAACGAACATTATCAAAATAAAGTGAAACTAAACACAGCCCTGATTTTTTCTAGTTGTTGTATTGGATTACAGCCTTGTTCTTCTTCTTCTTTTCTTCTTTGTCTCTTTTTGCCCTATCCAGTTCCATTATGACATCGTACATGATTCTCCATGACTCATATGTTGCGAATGCATCTATTGCTGCATACTTGATAAGATTTTCTGCCAGCGGGCAAAATCCCCACAGGGTATGGTCCTCCTTGCGGTTAATTTTTTTCTTCATGTCATGGTAGTGAATGTCTATCATCCTGCCAGCAACATCAGCCAAAGAGTCAAACTTCTTTTTATTGTCTGGGTCTCTCCATTCCACCTGAATATCAATGTAGTTGTCGGAGTTGATCTCCAAACCAGATACCTTCAGCTTGCTTTTGTCTCCTTCAATAGCGAATCCGACGAAGGTGTACTCATCATTCATCAGGAATTTGTCTAGTTCCATTGGCCTGCAATATATTTGTATAGAGTGAATATAGTTTATTTCTTTAGAACTAGCAATGTTTTTTTGTGTTTTTCTGAAACTGAACTGCAATATGAATATCTGAATCTGTTGCATTGAGCAGTTGCTAATACTTTCTTCAACATAACTAGTAAATCTGATAATAGATTGCATAAAGAATGCATGTTTTGTGTATGCTTGTATTCTTGAACCTAATTTCATCCATGTTTTGTATGGTAATGTTGCAGTGAAGAAAATATAATTAAACTACGTGTATTGCTAGATAATATAATTCAAGAATTGAACACATGAGTGACATACATGGAGCCAGATCAAAACTGTCAATAAATTCATATGCCATGCTTTTTCAAGAATGAGAACCAAAGGTTAAATATTATGGCAATTGCAGTGAAGAAAATTTAAAATCAATATTGACAAGCAATAGTTATTCTTACCTGTCTTTAGCTGCAGATATATGGTAGACAAGGCATTCTTTTTGTATGCATAGTGGTAGCACAGTTGCACGCTGTGGCTTCTCATAGTGTGTGTACTCGACATCAACACCGACTAGTTTGACGGGCATTCCGCCAAGCTTCCTCCTGAATGTGGACAACATCTTGTCCACGTCTTTGCCCTTGCTTGTGCAAAGGACGTGGAGCTTGTGATTGCCGTGGAGGTGGACGTCGTGGAGCTCCCTGGTGTACTTGCGGCGTTGCTTGTACAGAGGTGCATCCGCCATGATTCTCCTCTGCTCTCTGGTGTTTGTTATAGAGAGAGAGGTTAGTGAAAGGAAGAGCGGAGAAGAAGATGCAATGGGGTTTTTTGGGGGGACGAAGCAGTTGTGTTTTCGCCTGTGCTCTCGTCTGCTCTCCTTGACAGGACGTGGGAGACGTGGAGCGGGGCGGTAGCGTGGTGGGGCTCTGTTTTAAGTTACGTGGCAACTGCCAACAGGTTCTGCTATGAGGAGGCTCTTGTTAGTGCGTTTGAAATCCGGAACGTCGTCGCCTCTTTTTTCGTGATTAGATCATTGTATTGACGCAACTGTCAAAAAATGTGATGATTGTGTTTTCGGTCAATTGTCCAAGTCAGTGCACTTCTTTTCTATCAGAAATGAACTGCTCAGGTCCACGTAGTGTACTGCAGTATGATTCATACAAATGTACTTTTTTTTCTTCTCTTGATGGTGTTCTTTCTTTTCTTCTCTTGATTTTGGTGGTAATACAGCGCTTGTGTGGATGGAGGCTAGTGTGGCTAGGGGTGTCGGAGTGCTTTGGTTAAGTAACAGGGCTGCATTCTTATTTCAGCCATACTGCATTGCAGAGTGAAGATAACTGCAATTCAGAAAAAAAAACTTTGTGCTTCCACGTGGAGAACTGCATTGTTGTACGTCACTGACTGCATCTGTACGTTGATGTCGGGCTTCCTGTGTTTTATTTATTAATATTCTTATAGTGCCGACGCACATTTTATTTTGTTTGTTGTTATTCATTTAAAAAATGTTTGTCATTTTTCTTTTTGATGTTTTATTTTTGAACATATTGTTTTTTCTTAGTGGGCTTTGTTGGCCCTATGTTCGGGTAGTGAAGACGCAATTGGGCCCAAGTCGGCCTGTGAGCACGACTGGTTCCCGGTGCACTGTGTGCGGTCTAATGTTTAGTCCCACCTCGCCCGCGGAAGGCGCGTCCGACATGTTTATAAGTGGTGGCGAGGCCTCTGTGTCGAACTCCTCTTGTTACTTATTTGGGCGCTTGAACACGGCACTCGCAGCTGTATGCTCTCTGACCTGAGGGCCCATGTGTGGCCGGCCCCATGCACTGTGACTCAGAACGACTCGCCTTCTGTGGGTGCAGACCTATTAGACTGGCTGGAGCTGGTAGCACCTGGGTGGTCAATTTTTTTTTCTTTTTATTTTTCTGCCTTATGTGTTTTTTCAATGTTGGGGTGTGCAGTGCATTGATCAGGGTTCTGTACTGCATGTGCACGAATTCCGTACTGCATGTACAGTTCTCATCTTTTTGTTCCCGTGTTTTTTCTATTATATAATCTTTTTTTCCCAATGTATTGTAGTGCACTATTTAGTAAATCATACCTGTACTTCATTCATTATGGTTATGTGTTGTACGTTCGTGTACTTCTGGACTATATTGAATTATTTTACGTGTTTTGCGTTTTTCTATTTGTGTTTTTGCTCTTATGTATTCATTTTTTCAAATTTATGTTCGTGCACTGCTTTGTTGGGTATGTTAAGACTTCATTCGACAAATTATGTACTGCATTCGTGCACAACTTGCACTGCATGCGTCCTGTTTGCATTCTGTACTACAATTTCATCACCAACAAACTAAGTTGAACAGAAAGCAAACTAACATAATCAGAGTTCATCATTACAGGCGATTGTGCATGGCAAGCAAACTAGGTTCAGCACACAAGCAAACTAATGATACATAAGCAAACAACACAAAGCAAATTTGATGATAATTCTAAAAGAACGCTGGCATTGTTGGCTCCTAGCCGGCACCATCTTCTTCTTCACCAGTCAGGCTCTCCCCATCCCAGCTGCTCCTGGCGCGCTTCTTGGGGGGCTCCTCCTTCTCCAGCTTTGCACGGTGAAGGCCGTCCTGGGTGAGGGTGATGCGGTTCCATATCTCGTATGCTGCGTAGGCGTCCTTTGCCGCGTACTCGATGTGCCTCCTGGACAGACGCAGGGTGACAGACGCAGGGTGGCCTAGTTCTTCTTCATGTTGTTGTAGTAGTCGTCGACGAGCACGCCGGAGACGTTTCTGAGGGAGTCCAACGGCTTAGTTGCCTCGGTCACCCTCCACTCCTTCTGGATGTCGACGAAGTTGGCGACCTCCAGTTTGACGCGCTCCAGCCTGGTTTTGTCGCCGTCGATGGAGAAGCCTGCAAAGGTGTACCTGGGGTCGGCGAGGAAGTGTTCGAAGACGGTGGACCTTTCAGTGTCGCTCATTTGGAAGAGCAGCACCGGGTGATTCTTGCCGATGGAGAGCTGGCAGAGGGCGGTTTTCTGCGTTGCTTCAGGGTCGTTGTCGTACTCGAGATCAATGCCGACGATCTTGTGGCGCTGGAGGCTGAGGTGGCGCTCGTACTGTGCGAGGGTGATCGCCATCTGCTTCTTGTCATTGGTGTGGATGACGTGCAACTTGGTGTTGCCGTGCGCCTCCACGGTGTTGTTGCCCTTGTACTTGTCGGTGAACGTCATCGCCGGTGGCAGGGCTTGGTGCTTTTGCGTTTATATGGGGCAATTTGGTGGCAGCGCTATGGATACTTGTGTTGTTGTGGATGAGAAGGCCTTTGGCAGGGGTCTGAATTTAAGGGGAGGGCGCGGGGTGGGATGGCCTTGTTGGATGAACTGCACGATCGCGTTCATGATGCGGTTGTGCGGATCGTGGGTTGGTTTTGCATCTGTGATCGTGGGCTTGTGGCGATGGAACTGCTCCGATCGGGTGGTTGTATGCGAACATGGGTTTTTTTAAGGTGGGTTTGTTTTATTTTTTATCAGTGAATTTTTTTAACCACCACTTTTCTGTGCAAACGGGCATTTTGTTACGTTTTGTACATGCATCCTGTGCGATAATGAACTGCATTTGTATATAGTCCCGCACTGCATCTTCTAGAATACAGTACTGCACTTGTGTATACATGTGCGTACTTTCACTGTTTTTTGAGTTTATTTATTCGTGTAGGGTAATTGGGAACTAGATTGCCATACCGCACTGCATCGTGTATTGTAATGCACTGCATTTTTTACAGCCGCGTACTGCATCTTGTTTTTGCTTGTACTTACTGCAGTCCCTGGTACGGGAGGGGTAGGGAAAGGGGGTGCCCCACTTTTTTTAACTTATTGTTTTTTCTTAGTCGTCCTTGTTGGGCCTGTGTTCGGCTAGTTTAGAGACGCACTTGGGCCCAAGTCGGCCTGTGAGCACGGCTTGGTTCCTATTTCTCTATGTGTGCGTCCTAATATTTAGTCCCACCTCGCCCGCGGAAGGCGCGCCCGACCTGTTTATAAGGGCTGGCGAGGCATACTGGTCGAACTCCTCCGTATACTTATCTGGGCGCTTATACATGGCGCTCGCAGCTATATGCCCTATGACCTGTGGGCCCATGTGCAACCGGCCCCATGCACTGTGACTCAGAATGACTCCCCTTCTGTGGGTGCAGACCTATTACGAGACTGGCTGGGGCCGGTAGCACCTGGGTGGTCAATTTTTTTTCCTTTGTAACTTTTTCAACGTTGGGGCGTGCACTGTTTTTTTAGTAAATCATGTGTGCACTACATTGATTTAGTTTCAGTGCTGCATGTGCACGCATACCGTACTGCACATTTTCTGCGCTATATTTTTGTGCACTGCATTGGTATCATTTTTCTTTATTGTTTTTCCTCTTTCGTATCCTTTTTTCTTAGTGTACGGGTGTGCACTGCTTTTGTGCCCCTATGCGCACTGCATTCGTCATAGTTCTGTGCTACAGGTGTACACATTTTGCACTGTGTGCATCCTTCTTTGTGCCAAAAAGTATGTACTGCACTTCATGCACACATATAGTGAACTTCCTGGTACGAATTTGGAGAACTGCACACATAAAATGGTTTGTGGATTATAATTTTTTAGAGTATTATTTTTCAATGATCTGTGGTTTTGTTCGTGAGAATTGCCTCAATCAAAGTACACCTTCTTTTTTCGTTCTTCTTTCTTTGGTAACATAAGCCTTTATTGATTGTCCTTTATTCATGGGAACGTAATTTCCATTAAGTCTCCTTTAATTTTCAGTTTTGACCTTTTTGCATTCCTCTTATATAAATGAAGGCTAACTTATACCCTTCCTTTGCATTTCATTTTTTTGCTTTTCTAGGTTTATGTTGCGATGGCTCCAGGCCCCTGTGCGTATCTCTTCTGCTGCGGCCATGGTTGTGGTGTGCCGACGCACTGCAATTGTTCAGCTTGCTTAGAGGCCCGTCGTGCTCTTCGTGGTGGGAAGGTATTGTGCCGAACTAGGCGAGCCGAGCAGCTTGCATATGGTACAGTATTCACGGAAGGATTGGATATGGGCCAGATCAACGTATCTGCATTCTATTCTGTGCTGCTTCACTGTGGCCTTGGGTGCACGAGTCCTTTTGTCCATCAGCTTACGCCTACAGATGTGGAGACTCACTACAAGATGGTATGTTTCATTAGATATGATTTTTTTCTTTGTGTTTTTTTTTGTATAATTCCATTGTATTATGAACTTGTAGTATTTTAGGAACGCACTTTTTTCTTTGTTTTTTGAAGTGTACTGCAATGTGTTCTTATTTTCTTGTTTTTTTTGCCTGTGTGCATGTTGCTTATGTTTTAGTTTATAGGTTAGAATATGTGAACTGCTTATATATTAGTTGAGCACTTCATATTTCTACATTTTTTCCAGTTTGAATGGTGTGTACTACATGTAGCTAGTATACAGTACTACATTATAGTTCTAAGCTAACTGCATATTTGCAAGTTCCATACTGCATATTGAAACATTTTATATGTACTGCTTGTTGGACTGTTGTGCACTTCATCTATCTCTGTTCACAATATGAGAATTTTACTGCTAGTTTCGTTCTCAAACAGTTTTATTATTTTTTACAGAAAATTCCTCAACGAGCTGTTAGGTGTGTGCGGCTCAATAAGAAAGGAATTCTTCAAGTTGTTCTTGGTAATGGATACCTTAAACCAGCCAAGTACAGTGTAGGCATTGACGGGCGGTTGTGTCTGCACAAAGGGTGGAAGGAATTTGTCATTGATAGTTGCCTGAAGTCTGAGGAAGTTGTTGTCCTCAACTTCTTTGAACTTGAGGATCGTACTGTTAGAATCACGTTTGATTTGATTGGCTAAGGTTATGAGGTTGATTTCTAATAAGTACTTTTGCATGTTGAACGCTTCATCTTTTTGATGTGTTTTGTAATAAGCACTTTTGTGATCTGAACCGCTTCAATTATTATTCAACGGGAAATTTGTGTTTGCATGGTTATAATATGTGAACTGCTTATATGTCAGCTGAGCACTACATGTTTCCACATTTTTTCCCAATTTGCATGGTGTGTACTACATGTAGTTAGTCTATAGTACTGCATGATAGTTTGAAGCATACTACTTATTTGCAAGTTCCATGCTGCATATTGAAATGCGTTTTATATGTACTACTTGTTGGACTGCAGCGATCTAACAACATTTTTTACATGGTTTTTGAAACAAAATGTGTCAATGTTTTACTCAAGACTGCTATATATATGGTATACTCTATATACCATTTTCTCCTTGCATGGTTTACACAAAATTTAAACTGATACATAAGTCATAGAGATAAGCAAATTGCTATGCATACGATTAATTTATTGTCTGTTCATCTATTTGGTCGTTAACCTGCTGCTTCTGCGCGGTGACTGGAGCATGTCTAATGTCGCACTTTCTTTTGTTTTCCATGGCGGTGTTGCTGGTTCTTGTCTCTGCACCTTTGTGTTTGTAGCCCCTCGCGTGTTGGTTGATGGTTGCTTTCGTTTTTCAGCGCTGTGAACTGCATCCTTCTTTGTTCCACGCTTACTGGTTGATGGCTGCTTTGGTTTTTCAGTGATATGGACTGCATCCTTCTTTGCTCCCCGCGTGTTGGTTGATGGCTGCTTTGGTTTTCCATTGCTGTGAACTGCATCCTTCTTTGCTCCCGTGTGCTGGTTGTTGGCTGCTTTCGTTTTCCAGTGCTGAGAACTGCATCCTTCTTTGATCCCCGCGTGCTGTTTGATGGTGGTTTTCGTTTTCCAGTGCTGTGAACTGCATCCTTCTTTGCTCCTACCCTGTTTTTTGAAAGTGGTGTTGTTCTCGGTTTTTTCTGTACAGCAGCATTTCCTTGTGGTGGTCTTGTTGATATTGTTTCTTCATGTTCTTCGTCCTCTTCACTCTCTTCAGTCTCTTCACTCTCTTCTTCCTCTTCATCATCTTCATCATCTGTTTCCTCATAAGCCACTGTTTCTTCAGTTTCTTTACGTTCTTCGTCCTCTTCACTCTCTTCTTCTTCCTCCTCTTTCATAAGCCATTTCTTCTTCAGTTGTGTCATCATCTTCTTCTTTGATCTCACCTTCTTCATCTTCCTCATTTTCTGATCTTTTTCTTTTTCTTTTGAGGCAGGTTCTTGAATTGTGTCTCTTCCTCTTTTTGCAGATGCTACAACGTCTCGGTTTCGTCCATTTCTTAGTGTTGTGAGTGGAATTTCTGTTTTGTTGTGCATCTCCATGTCCTCGTTTTTCTTGTTCATTTCTTTTTGTACACATCCTGGAATTGTGGCCGCTGACTTCATTACATGTTCTACACATTCTTACTCCCAGTGGGTGACCATCACTGTCCAGCTCAGGCTGTGGCTTACTGTTTTTGTCATCATTTTTCTCCTTGCATGCCACCTTTTTCTGGGTTGCGTCCCCCCCTTTCTTTCTTCCTATTGTGTTTGAAACAGGAGGTGGAAGAATTGTTTCTTTTTTGATAGCACCAGTTCCGATGTGTTCAGTATTTTCTACTTGCTCGGCATTATTGTCATGCTGGTATTTCTCTGCTTGCTTTAGTTTTGCTGCTTCTTCTTCTTCTTCGTTGAGCACGTCAACTTCATCTATCAGTGCCCTCATACCAGACGACGCTCTGTGGCACCCAGTGTCGGACCTTGTCGCTCTGTTTGCAAGGTCCATTGCTGTTTCTGTCAGCAATTTTCTACGGCAAAAAAGCGAGGTTCCAGCTGGTGCTGTTTGATCGTACTCTCTTCTGTCAAATGTTGCATCTGATCTTGCGTTACGGGTGTATCTTTTGATGATGTACACCTCAGGAATGTCGAGTACTCTCAAATGAGAAAGCATGCATAAGACATGGACGCAAAAGAGGCCTGCAGACAAACACATGATTTTTTTGTTCTGTAAGTGAACTGCATGAAATTAGTAAACATATATTTTTTCGTTATTTGTTCATTTTTTAAAGAAGTGAACTTCATTTGGTTTTGTGAATTACTCATGCATGTGTACTTTTAAAGTTCAGTAAGTGAGCTTTCGTGCATGACTATGAGAATCTAGAACTTTTTTTGCTAGGAGTCTCACCTGTGTGTGTCCAGAGTTTGCACTCACATTCATAGACACCTTTCTCTTCATCGGCGGCCACATGGAAATTATGCCTTGCCCAGTCAAATGCATCCAATCTGTTGTATTGGTGTACGAGATAATTTGTCGGGTTCTCAGGGCACCGTTCTGCTCTGAATGCAGTGCTACGGTAGAGTGTTTCTTTGAAATCTGCAAACACTACCCTTGTATACACTTTTGATAGCTGAACTTCGAAGCAAAACTTTCTTGTTGTTTTTATCTCTGACTGCATGATCACAAATGCACTGTTATGAACCATAGAAATAAAAAAATTGTTTGTTTTTGTAGTCATATTTTTCTAGCAGTTTTTGATTGACATTTTGTTTACCTCATTTGCTATTGTCTCTGCGTGCTCGATGGCCTTGCTGGTCTGAATGCACTTGTCCACCTGCTGAGCAAACAGATGGAGATCATGCTTCTCCCTGACAAAATTTTTCTTCAGTATGCGGTTCATGCTCTCGCTTCTCTGTGTGGAAGTCATCCGAGCACAAAAAAAATCCTTGTAGTAAGCTGAGATCCACTCGTGCCTGTCATCCCACAGCGAATTCATCACTTCGTCGTCTTGCAAGTCGTACCTCTGAATGAGGTTCTTCCATGCTCGTTCAAATTCTGACGGCATTAGTGGGTGTTTCAGCAATGCATTGAGTTCGTCCTTGAGCTTCTCGTGCGCCTTATACAGCAAGGCGAGGTGGTCCTTGTACTTCTTCATGATATGCCACCGACACAGCTTATGCAGAGTTTGTGGGGGATAGTTTTTAATGCTGCCTTCATCAAAGAACACTGGTCTGAGAAGAGACAAACAGTGTTTTTTATTAAGTTGTTTGCATGTGTGCAAGATAGATGGAAGAAATATAAGTGCACAAAACAAAACGTAAGTATGCAGGTGTTTTTTATTTTTTGTACCTGTGAGCATGCAGATTGGCGGCTTGTTGTTCATACACCTCAGAAAGGTTTTGAAAACCCACTCAAATGATGGTATTGTTTCATCTCGCACGAGTGCAACAGCAAATATGGTGCTCTGTAGATGATGGTTCACCCCCACAAACACTCCCAGCGGCATGTGGAATTTGTTAGTTTTCTATGTCGTGTCAAATGTAACTCAGTCTCCAAAATCTTCATACGATCCTCTGCAACTTGTGTTCACCCAAAAGACGTTTCTTACACGGTTATTTGCATCAACATCATAATCATAGAAGAACTTTGGGTTTATCTTTTGCATTTTCTCAAAGAAATCCAGAAGTTTCTTGACATCATCTTCAGACTCTTCTCTGGCAAACTTCTATTTCCTGCATTTTCAGAGACAATGCAAACTTATCTCATCAAACATAGAATAATTACAGACAGAATGCTCAAGAGATATGCTTTGTTATGTGCTTACTTGTTTACCCAGTCGCAGCTAGTATGTCCCATGTACTGCAGACCACCGGACATACGCGACAGCATCGACATCATCTGAGCATGTGTGTGGTTGTCCAGTTGCATGTCTTTCACTAACTGGTCTATCAAAGGATCGTCTTTTTTGTGCGATCGCATGTGCAAAAGCATCCTGGGGCTTTCCAGCATCTTGTGATTGTGGTTGAGTTGAACCATTTTTATCACAAATTTGCCATCCTTCCTTTTTTACTCTAATCTTTGCATTGCAGTCAATCCTTTTTGATGTCTTCTGACGTACCCGGTGATCATCTGACACAGCCTGCTTGTGCACCCCTTCTCTTGAGCAGACAATGTAGGCATTTGTCCTGTGTTTTGCCCTCTTGCGTATACCAAACCCTGCACATCTTGCATAACTGTTGTAAAAGTCCCATGCCTTGTCGTACGTGGTGAACTTCATTCTAGCAGCAGGTACGAGGTTCAGCGGCATGTTTTTATCCTGCATTAATTGCAATGCTCTATGAGATAATTTGTTTTGTTCTGTATTTTAAATACAAGGAGTGCATACGAGTTTAATAAAGCATTTGAAATTTTACTAGCCAAACCTCACAAGAAATATCAGTATGCACTGCAATGTTATCTGAATGGACTGCAACTATTTTTTTCAGACCATAAACTTACATGTGTGTAGAGTCGTTCGCCCGATGGTGTTTGCAGCTCGCCGGGTTGTATTGGACATGGCGGGGTTATAGCATATCTGTGTAGTTGAGGATCTCACGGCGGTAACAGTGAGGAGGATTTGTACGTGCTGTTTACTTTTGACCGAGGCACCGTTGATGGTCGCAGCGTCGAAGTTGATGCAACAGGTCTGGTTGGAGCTCTGTTTTTCAGTGCAGCAGGTGGACGCTGAGCTCTGTTTTGGGGTGCGGCAGGTGGACGTTGTGGTAATCCAGTGTTGTGATGATATCTCGGTGGATTGGTTTGAAAATTTTGGAGCAGTGGCACAACATCATAGACATAATCATCATCTGCTTCAACATCATGTTCAACTGCGTCATCATTGTCTGTTCGACATGCTGTCCATACATACTGAACTCGTCCTTATACTCTGGGTTCAGAACTGTTATCGGCTCATCTTCATCATCATCGTCTTCATCATCGCGTTGGTGAGTGCCTTCCCAGACGAATGTGACATCATCGTCATCTTCAACTACATCTTCTTCCTGGGAAAAATCTTCTTGTGGAGAGTACTGCATCCTGTTTGTCGTCATGAAGAATCCACGAGGAATCTCAGGGGTAACCTAGCCAGTATCTCTTTCAGAAGAATATCCACTCTTCTGAAAGTTGTTGTTCTCAGTGCTGTCAATTATGCTCGGCATTTTGTATCTGCTGCACACAAAATGACCGAGCTGCATTGTCAGGTTAAATGAACTGAATCATGCGAACTGCAATGTGTTTAAAATTGTACTGCCGAAGCATTGCAGGGTGACTGCATCACCCCGCAAGGTGAACTGAAGCAACTTTACTGCATCATTATCCATAATGAACCTATACAAGCGTACTACATTTTCCCCCACAACAAACTGAAGCAACCGCACTGCATAGGGTTTGTACTGCATAATCGCGCGTTGTACTGCTTGTACTGCGTTGTCTATGATAACTATACTGAGATGGTTGAGGAAGTGTACTGCTTACCTCGTGATGCAGTGATTTCTTGCATTTACAGGAGGAAGTTCCCTTCTCGTCCGCCTGCACAACTTTCACGTTCGCCCGTGCAGTCCACTTGCCCTTCAGAAGTTCATGGCCGGCCTGGACGTTGCTCAAGGTGTACGGGGAAGGAGGATTTTCTCTGAGGTCGATGCAGACTTATTCCAAGAAGCTACCGTGGATGAAGCAACCTTGCGCACGCTCCTCCTTGCTTGAATTGGTTTGATGTCGAGGCAGCACCAATCCACATCTGATGAAGTACAGCTAATTGCAGGCCCGGAGGAGTTCGGTGGCGGCGCTACCGAGCTGCTACTATGGAAGAAGGCCGATAGGCTGGTGTTGCTTGGTGCCTGCCACGGAAGAAGGCCGAGAGGCGACGGGTGGCGTCGTTGCCTGGCCGCCGTCGCAGAAGAAGGCCCGGAGGGGAGGGGCGGCGTCGCTGCCGGCCGCTGCCGCGGAAGAAGGCCGGGAGGGGAGGGGCGGCATCGGTCCCAGGCCGCCCCCACGGGAGAAAGCGGGGAGGGGAGGGCGGCATCACTCCCAGGCCGCCGCCGCGGAAGAAGGCCGGGAGGGGAGGGGCGGCGGCTCTCCCAGGCCGCTGCCGCGGTAGAAGGCCGGGAGGGGAGGGGCGGCGGCGCGATCTGTTGGTGGTGTGCGGAATAAGGTCTTAAGGGGGTGTTATCATAATAGACCCACCCTATATATATGTAGTGCAACAAGAGTGTGGAGAGTGCAAACCCTAGTGAACAAGCACTGAGGCTCCAGCTTATATAGTACTACACTGAGCTTCGGTGCCTTAACTGCACCTGCTTTTGGCTGTATGATAGGTGGGTCAGCCACATTTTAGGCCCACCTATCATAAACCCAAACGCAGGTGCACTAAGTCAAAGAAGCTACGTCCATATAGTACTCGTGTATACGACTAATGTATAGTGGAGTGGTTTTCTTATTCTCTCCATAACAATCATTTTAAATTGTGTAAGTACGAAATGAAACTCTTTATTTAACGTACCAATGAAGAAAACTACTACTTCCGATGAACTAACAATCCACGCGTCCTGGTCGCACTTCCTGTCCTTCACGTGTGGTACACTACCCTCCCTTAAGTGTACAACCACACATGCGCCAAATTATCAGAAACATGTGAGAGTGTGTACAAATAAAGAATTTTTTCAATTATCAAAAAGGTTTGAGAGTATGTACAGTTTTCCATCTCTCAATAATTATTGTTTGTTGTGTTCGGCCTAAACTTGGTTAAACTTTACAAAGTTTGACTTCAATCAAATCTAATATGTGGAGTAAATAAAAATGGAGGGCTACTACGTCCATCCGGGTTTTTAGGCCACACCATTTTTTTAATCAAATTTAATATCTGGAGAAATAAAATTACAGGGGAGCTGAAGACAAAGTTGTGAGAAGGCTTAGAAATCAATACAAAACTTATGCTCTTAGTCCAACGTAGGTCCTTCTTCGAGGAAACATTTGGTTCATAGACAATTGTGTGATAAAATTGCACCAACGTGAAAGACGACTACGTCTCCAACGCAACCAAGGTGAACTGGTGAAGGATATCATCTTTGTGGGTAACAAGCAAAGAGCACTAATGGAAGACAGCTTGTTTTTCGTGGAAAATCGATCAGCTTCACCACCCGACGCAACCATGAGTCGCAACCATGAGCATCAATAGGTCATCATGGCGATGCATCATCCATTTGGCCTCAAGTTTGGGTGAGGCACCTATGAAGCTCGAGGAAGGAAGAACCATGTGGCAGAGGACAGTGAGGCGGAACAACAATGGCCATCCAATTTTGTGCAGTCCACTAAAATTGAGGAAGACATGCCCGGGTATGGAGATACGCATCTGTGTTTGCAAAAATATAAAAAAGGGATATAGTGTTGTTACTTTGTTTTGGTAGTTGTACAAGATTAACAACGACATCTCAATTGTCAGTAAGAATTAATGAAAAGTACACCAACAAATAGAAGCATCATGATTATCTTGATGGGAACTAAACCAGGATACCCGAGCAAAAAATCATTTCTTCATTTAACCAGTGATAGTATTAGATTAGCAGCAACAATAGGAGCATATGGACAATGACCGCACAACCACCATGTACTTTTTGTCGAAACAACATGTATACCTCCACCGAGGCATAAATTAGGACAACTTTTCGAGTGGCATTTCCTCTATAATAGTAGGTGATGTTGGACCAGCCGACAAACCCTAGCTACTATACATGGGGAGCTGGGGAGTAGTCACATAGAAGAAAACCCGCATGCAGCGATCTGGGGAGCTGGACCAGTACAAGAAGGTATACCTCGGGTGGGCGAGTGTAACAGCCCAAAAATTTAACCATGATTTATTGATTAAAATTTTGCCTTGGTAAATTAATTTTTTTTGGATTTTCTTTTGTTTCAGAACCACCCTTTTCTTCTGAGTTGTGGAGTTTTCCTCCAAATAGAAAACTTTCCAAAAATCTTATTAGACTTGTATACCCTCTCATGAAAACATTTCTTTTATCAGTGGATTTATTTGCATAATTGTTTTTCCTGAGCTTTATTCTTTTAAAAAATGATTTTTCATAAATTATGGAGCCTCTTTTGCACTGCAACCATTTCAAATTCTTCTTGAAAATTCCCACCAAAATTTGGGGATGACATGTGATGTTCCTAAATCACTTTTATGTAAAAATATCTTTTAGTCATTTGGAAATTTTGAGCTTTACCCCATGTTTTCAAATCTGGTCCAGTTTGCACTTTTCCACTACAACCTATTTAAATATTCCTTTAAAGCTTCCACCAGAATTTGGGGATGTCAGTAGGAGTATATAATTCAACTTTATGCAAACACCCATGAGTGTTCTTTGAAAAATTTGAGCAAATCATCCTCTTTTGCTCTTTGGTCCAGTTTGGCATTTTCTACTTCAACCCTATTTTATTTTGCTCTAGTGCCCATGAGCTTTCTCCTGCTTGTAGACCACCCTACAAAACCCTTAAGTCCAGGAGAGTGGACCCATTGGAGTATTTTTGGTCCATGCAATGATGTCCTTTACTTTCTGTCCAGTTTTGGTTTTCTCAAGAACTTGAACTAACCAATTTTTGTTTTTGCCCAACTAAACTTGCCACCCTCTTTATCATCCAAAGAGACTATGATCTGGTGTTTTTGGCCACCCCAAGAGTTTCTTAGATGCCCTTGGCATTCTGTCAAACACTTTGAGTGCATGCACAGATTTGGCATGATTTTTAGTTTGCATTGTGGACTTGATCCCCTAGCCAAACCAACATGTCCAGTAAGTCTCTAGATTACTCTAACCTAGACCTGTTAAACCCCAGCTCCACCCAAGCCTCCTAGCATGCCTTGGCATTTTGCCGAATGCCTGGCGTGCGTGCTCTAGGCGCGCCCAGAGTGCACGTTTTCCACGTGCGCGCATCGAGCCATCGTGTCACGTTGCCGCCCTCCCTGCGCCCGTGCTGGCCCTTGGCCACTCGCAGCCAGCACGCCCCGACCCCTCTCTCGCCGTAGAGCCACCCTAGCGCCCTACAGCGCCGCCATCAGGTCGGCCATGGCGGCTAGCTGACGGCCGTAGCAGCCCCTGCCATGGACGGCACTCCCCAAGCCATACGTGTGCGCCAGCTGCCCTCTGGAGCAGCCCAAGCTCATCCGCAAGCCGTCTGCTAGCGCCTGTCGCCGCCACGTCGCCCTGCAAGCTACAGAACGGCAGTTTGCCGTCGAGCTTATCCCCGGCCACCGCGGAACCGACCTTGGCCGCCTATAAAAGGACCCCCGAGCTCCTCCAAACCCCCAGGCCACCTTAGGCCATCACTCTAGAGCCACCACCGCCATCCATCAACGGGGGAAGGACTTCTCCCCCATCTCCGGCAGGATCGGCCGCCGCCACGCTCCGGTGCCGTGCGTCGCGAGCTAAACCTCCCCAGCCCATGCAGTGCCACCATCCTCCTCCTCTCAACCTTGCGGAGACACCCAACCCCTCAGCTTCGACGGGGAGCCACCGTAGCCCAAACCCCCCAAATCCTCCCGAGGCCACCTCCGCCGCGGAGCTCGCCGCCGGTGACTCCCTTCGTCCCCGCCAGCCGTTCGACCATCGGGAGGACCGCCCGGGACTGGCGGATCCATCCCTGCCTTCCATGGGGAGCCACCGTTCGCCGGTGTTGATCGCCGGAGCCCCGCCTCTGTTCGGCCAGAGGAGGAAGGAGGCGGGCGACTGGTCAAACCTGACCAGTGGGCCCAAGGGACCCACTGTCAGTGACCCCGAGCCGATCCACGCTGGCGTAAGTGGAGGCGTAAACCCAGAGTACGTCTCCTACGTGTTCTTATTCGAAACGTTTTTCTTTTTTTCTTTTATTTTTAAAACAGAACTTTGACTAAACTTTGACTGGACATATCTTTTAAAATAAAACTCCACATGAGTTGATTCTTTTTCCTACCTCTCTCAAATTTCACCTAGTTTATTTTAAGATTTATTTCAAAAATAATTAGGCAAACTTTTTGTACTGTTTTTAAAGTTTGTGTTAATTTGAATATTTTCAAAAATAGGATTTTGAAGAAGAAGGCAACTTTCAAAAAATGCACCCCCACTTGCATACTCTTGAAGGCAAGCATTCTGAACCCTTGCATAATATTTTTGTGTGTTGTTTGATACGGTTACAACACCACCTTGACATGGAGCATTCGTTATTTTATGTAATGATATGATCATACTCACGAGTGCATAATGAATGTTCCTTGCTGTTGGAATTTGATATGCTTCTGATAGTGATCACTCTCATATGCCTCTCATGCCTACTGGAAGGAATTCGGGAAAGCCTCTGTCTTGGGTAGACACGAGCTTGTCTCCAGTCTTCGTCGAGACGGTTGTGTCCGGTATGACATGGTGAGGTATGATGAGTGGTGATTCTGTCTGTTGGTTGAGATACATTTTTCATGCTAATCATGTAGGGAATACTTAAACCTCATAAGTTGACCATAGATCGAGTCTTGTTCCAGTAATCCCCATACTTGTTTTGTACTACCACTTGTCCCTACCATAGGCAGGGTACGGTTCAGTAAGTTGTCAACCCCTTTCTAGCACACACCGTACAGAGAGGCCATGGTGGAAGATATCGGCTGCATCCGGTAGGCATGCCACCTGGTTCGGGGGGCATGGGTGTTTCCGGCTGGGACCGAGAGGGGGGCACCCCTTAGTAGCGTGTGGTATAAATTTGATCCCATGCTAATCGAGGTTGTAGCCTCCCCACTTAGAGTTTTGCTTAACAGGTGTCGTGGGTGATTCCAGACACCGGTAAGTTAAGCTGGTGTGTGCAAGTTAGGTGTGTTTTCAATTAAAAGACCGTAAATGGGATTAGTCCCAATGGACTAAAGGAATCCGTTACTCGTGGTTAAAGAGTACACCCTCTGCAGAGGTTATATCTATTCGAATAGTCGTGTCCATGGTTAAGGACTACAGTCTGGGATGGGTCAAGTGTCGGTCTTCGGAGGAGAAACTGCTAAATCAGAACCTGGATCATGACTTGTGACTTATGATGATTATGATTATTATTATTTGGATTAATCCTTTATATTATTTGAATTATTGAGTATCCCTGGGACGGTTCTGCCTCCTGGATATTCACTGTGATTAACCTCCTATAAGCCCTTTATGTGGTGTCGCACAGACGCCCGACTGTGGCATGTTTCGTTACTTATTTCACTTATAAGCCATTTATGCAGTGTCGTTCAGACGCCCAACTGTGGCATGCTTGATATTTATTTACTTTATAAGCCCTTTATGTGGTGTCGCACAGACGCCCGACTATGGCATGTTTGTTACTTATTTCACATATAAGCCCTTTTTGCGGTGTCGCTCAGACGCCCGACTGAGGCGTGCTTTAAATTATTATCCTTTCGAGGCGTCGCTTCAGACACCCGATCGGTGCATTTTATTTCTACTCCATTATTGCATATTCGTGTTGTATATGAATAACCTGCTTACGTGCATCACGGATTTTGTTTCGCGACTGACATTGTGATCATAGAATAATTCGGAGCATGATTATCATTTGTTATATTATACCCGTGTTCATAATGTTTGCGAGTACATTCAAAGTACTCACTGGCTTGTCCTTGGCTATTGTCTTGGCCAGATTTCTTGCATGGAGAGGAGCGTTGCGATGACATCCCCGAAACCTAAGCAATGATGATAGAAGCCTCGCAAAGATAGGAGTTATCCAGGTCAGTTGTTCATGTGGGAAGTGGAGTCCCATAGACGCAGATGAACCACAAACCACTTCCGCCATCAGCCACTAGAAACCAATTGTTGTACTCATAGGCCAGAATGGTCTTGTACTACACATTTTGTATTTTGCTTGGAATTTCTGTATCAGGTTGGTGCCTCATCAGCTAATAGTAATCCTGGGCCTGGTGAGCACAAGGGCCATTTTCTGGGAAATTAATATCCTGAAATCCGGTCCTGACAGCAACATGTCGCTTATGCGGGAGGGCGGGATCTGCCCACACGACGGCAACGAACAAGGGTGCGGAGGACCTTCATCCGCGCCAGCGCCGGCTCCGAGAGGACGGTGCACAATGCGAGAAACCCTATCAAACAAGAGGCTATATATACAATGGAGTAAAAAAAATCTCTTCATAGCAGTGGTTTTAAATAGAATACGCGCGTTCCCGGAAAAAAGAAACGAAAACTGGTGGACAAATTTTTTAACGTACCAGGAAAGAAATCTCTATCAAAAACACGCCCCCGCTTCCAGGTCGCGAGAGTCATCGCGCGCACACACGTAGACATAGACATGCATATCCGTGTTTACGTAAAATTCCTCCAATCATATTTGTCCAACTGGCATATTATTTACGTTGTATACGCAGCAATATTAACATACAACATCTCTGGTTTGCGGGCGTCCGGACCGCTACCATGCCCGCTCCTGACCAACCCAAACCCTCTCCATCACCCGCACGTGCTTCTTGCCTGAAACGGTCAGTGCCGCATTCATGCCCGGCCAGAGCGGACGTGACCTCTCACTGGCGACGGCATTGAAGCTGCGCGCTGGCCAAGAGAGCGTCGCCCGCGCTGCTTCCCGGTACATGCAACTGCTCTGCGTTCAAAGGACACAATAGCCGGCCACAACATGCATGTAAAAAGTTCTTGGGAATCTGTGCTATAGCTAGCTGTCCTCCCCCAACTTGTCAATCTCTTCCAGTAGTGCTAGTACTCCATGGCACGATCCATCAACAAGCAGGCGGGAAATTTATCATATACTCGGTTTGCGGTGAGTGGCATGCCAAGCGACTGTGTAGGGTCGAGCCATGGAGGAGGGTGAGACACGAACACGACAGACATTATTTAAATGTTGGTTTTGCTCGATGGCGCGATCCAACGAAACAAAACATTGGTTTCTCCTCGTTTCCATTTTTTCTCTGAAAAAACAGAAACTTTGCACTCCATTTTCATTCCTACTCCAAGGTTGCCCCGTTACAACATTCCATCAAATACAAAGGAAAACTAACATGCATGCTGATGCATCTCAATGATTCACAGATCATAGCCAATATTTACTTCACAACTAAAGACAAAAGTTGTGAGAGCGTGTACAAAAGAAAAACTACTGATGGGGTTACTACGACTCAAACCTAAACCCTAAACTGGATTTAATTTCATGGATACTTAGAACCTGTCAAAGGAAAGATGGCCGGCACCCTCGGTTCATACGATGCTTTTGTGCAGTTCCACTAAAATCAAGCTGAGCACCCCTGATGGAAAAGATATTAAAGAAGTGTGATTAGAATAATAGTACTAGCACTATTTCATGAGGCATAAACTCATCACAAATATAAGCCAGTAGAAGTAGAGAAAGATCGACATGGAGATGGAGCTACGTGGGGAGCTGCGGCAGTGGAGCAAGCCCGCTCCCAAAGGAAGATGTGCTACCTGGGACATTGGGTTGTAGCTAGAAGGGCGGTTGGGACACGGCATCAGCCCATACCGTGGGGACCCCCGATTGGGACGCACTGACTGTGGGTTTTCTCCCTCACCGATGTCGACCGCATCTACGTAGAACATTGTTCCCTTCCCCCAGCGGTGGGATCAGGACATACATGTGACCAGCGGTGGGGCCATCGTCAATCTTTGCTTGTGAAGAGAGCAACCCAAGCAAGCAGGCTTGTAGCTTAGGCTCCTACTAGTGTATATATAGTCACTACAAAAAAATACACTTCCGTGATGATACATGTTTGTCACAGTAGGTCGTGTTTTTTGTCATGCATGTACATCCATGACGATTTTATGACAGAATCCAGATAGTCATACATGTGCTGTCGTAGAAGTGTTCCATGACATTATAAAAATTATCATCACGGAAGTGTCCACTTCCATGATGATAAATCGCGCGTCACAGAAGTGCTTTCGTCAAGGGTGACCGACACGTGGCATCCACCGTAACGGAACGCCGTTAAGCTATCGGGTCGGGTTTTGGATCCGATAACCCGTTAAGAACCCCGACCAATGGGGATTTTGCACGTATAAAATCATCATTGGCTGGAGGAAACACGTGTCGGCTCATCGTTGGGACAGATGTCATCCACTCAATGGACAGAAGGCGCCTATGATACATCGACCCATCAGAGGCCCATTCCTGTGAAAAGGTCGGCCCATTTGACTTGGTCAAAAGGTGGCGGGCCGGCCCATGGAAAGCCTGTTAACGGCCTGTTTGCAATTTACAGCCCGCTAACCCAAGGCCCTTACGCCCTATCCGAATTAGGCCCAGTAGCGTCATCTAGGCCATCCAATATGATTCCAGCCCGTCTTCACTTCTGGCCCATGTATGGCCCATGACGTCTTTCGGCCCATATGTGGCCCTTTCTAACTCTTGGCCCATTAATGGCCCATGGTGAAACTGGCCCATAATGAATAGTGTATCACTTTACACCCATTAACGTCCCATGGTGAAACTGGCCCATAATGCATAGTGTATCACTTTATACCCATTAACGGCCCGTTATTCCGTTGGGTCGTTTCCATCCCAAGTTATCTTTCGGCCTTCTAAGGGCCCATTTATTCTTGGGCTCATTTGCAACATTCGGTTACTTACGGCCCGTTACTATCATTTTCTGCTTGTGGGCCAAATTCAGCCCGTCGTTACAGTCGGCCCGTCTGTAGACCGTTAATCTGTTGGGCCATTTTCATAGCATCACCAAATACGGCCTATTAATGGCCCGTTATGGTCAGCCCATAAAACGTACGATTTCCACTCTAGCCCGTCTATGGCCCATTAAAGGCCCGTACAAGACCCATAAATGAGTCGGCCCATACAAGGCCCTTGGATCCTATGAGACGTAGAAGGCCCAGGGATCTGACGGCCCACTGAAGGCCCATGGATCCGACGTCCCATTGAAGGCCCATGGATCCGACGGCCCATTGAAGGCCCATGGATCCGACGGCTCGTACATGGCCCATGGACCGTACGGCCCGTGGACGGCCATGGTCACTACAACGTTTGGGCGAGTTGGCCCCCATTTGAACGATATAGCATATTCAAAGAATTATCCTACTCAATACTATCACCTCTAAAAAACATACACTATACAACAAAGAGACCAAGGCATAGAAACGTAGAATAATCCTACACTATACAACAAATTACAGCCGATTATACCCACTGGGCATTATGGTTCGGCACAGGTGATAATAAAGCATACACAAACAGCAAATTACATACACTGGGCAAATACAGCTCATACATCATGGACGCGCATCAACTTAAATCCATTTGAACTATAATCTCTTCAGAAAATAGGATTGGCCAGATTCAGAGAGCACAAATTTCAGTCTATAAAATCTCAAATTCTTTCGTGGTTACCTTAGTGTCTTGTTTCATTTTTTGACTCCTACATCTAATACCTGCATGTCCAGTCTCAACTTGTTGATTATACATTGACAATCATATACACGTTGTCTTGCCACCTCTAGTTGATGCTCGAGAACATCAGCACAATCCAATTCCAATCCATAATCATTCGGTAACGGCCATGCCATATTGCTCGCAGATCTTTGTGTTGATGTCACTTCATCCTGAAATGTTTTTGTAAGTACACATGACTAGGGCAAAAATATAGTTACAATAGTGAAGTGAGCAAGACACTATTTTGTACTACATGGCCAAACAGGACTAACAATAATGTTACACATCATGAAGCATAAGCAGGTGATATTTTAAAAATTATAAAAAAGATAGTCTATGCAACCTGCATACAGAAATCCCTCTTAGCTCACCAGAGGAGCATGATGTTGGGGCCCAATCGAAAACACAGACTAGTTACAAATTTAGACACCACGTTGCGTATAAGTAAGCAAGAAGTTGGCCATTCTATAGCTCAATTAAAGTCTTAGGGAGCATAATGAACAACAGAGGGTTTCATACAAACATACTACAGCAGGAAAAACTATGCAATCATTAGCGTAGTATAAACTAGATTGTGAGCCTCATGCAATAATAGTTGGTTAATAGACTTCAAAGCTTCAGGCACACTTCGGTAGAGTAATTAAATGGTAAGGCCTTTAATTATTTCAACTAATAATTATACAAGTACCCACATCAGGCATGATTCTTTGGGTATCTCATTAACTGAGGACAAATAAAGCAATTGAAAAGAGCAAATTAACTATGCCTGAAATAAACAAGGAATTGAACTGTTGAGTTGCATACAGTGACTTACCTTAGCAGGTTGAAGAGGCTCGGCGCAGCTCCTACTTCTCTTGCAAGGCTCCTTCCTAACATCTTGTACTTGGAAATCCTCAATCTTATCTTCATTGCACCCCCTCTGCAAGGTGACAAAAACTAGTTACTCGTCTCCTTGGAAGATAAATATGCATACTTTCCAGTCTGTGAACAAAAAAGGATGAGATTATAACAAAACAACACCACATAATGAAACATGCCGCATCTCTTGCACTTGCACACAATGAAATGAGCATTTACTATGTTTGCACTATGTAAAAACTAGGCATACCTTCGAACTGGATCTCTAGGTACTTTTGGAGAGCCTACTTTAGTGTACAGCCAAACCTTTATGTCACCTATGAGTTAGACAAGGCCCCACTATAGCAGCACTTAGTGTTTAAATTGTTGACAAGCTCTGTTAGAGTGTTAGGTCAAGAACATCAAGTAATCAAAGCAAACAGTCCTAGTATGGCTTGCCGATGCAAACAAGCAATTGAATAGATGTGTGAGCAAATCTTACATATCAAGAAAAGAAGCAAAGAAGGAGGCTTAAAGACCATCACTTGACTGACCAGATTTAAGGGGCATTTAAACATCATGTGCAACGTATGAACTAACATAAACATTGCATATTCCAGATTCTATGATGGAATGCACATGTATTAGGTTATGCCATGTGTGATGATGCCTAAATGTATAGATAGCAGGCAGGAGTGATTCATCATTACATGCACAATTGAATTACAGGTTAAGGGCCAGTTTGATTCCGCCTTTTGAGGGCTTATTGTCAAAATAAGCCATAAAAGATGTAAAGAAGTCATTTTTGAGTTATGGGCTTGGGCTTAACTAATTTCGCTTTGGAGGGGGGTGTTTCGGGTAGAACCCCACTAAAATAGAAGGGAAGGGGAATAGTGAAATGACTCTGTTGTCTGCCTATATTACACTCAAAATGCAACTCTTGACGCCCGTATCACACCTGACCCTCAAGTAAAAACAAACACGCAAGCGTTCATTGCCCTGCCCGCTTGCATCTCCTCTCCCCTTTGCCTCTACCTCGATCCCCTGCCTGCAGTACTAGGGTTCCTCCAGCGAGCCATCGCCACTGGTCCCATCTGGTCTGGTCCTCGATGATGCAATGTCCAGCTAGGCTACATGGCCGGTGGGTAGGGGTAAATCTCCCTAGCTGCTCCTCCCTCTGGTGCCGCCCCTCATTCTCATGGTCTCTAGCAGCTGCTCCACTGTGGTTCGTCCAACGCACTACTCCGGCGGGCGCTGCACAACTACGGCTGATGCCACACTATGGCAGAAGGCGCCTTATTCCCCCTCCCCTCCTCCCAGGCCATGGCCTTGAGGTGTTGTTGAAGGATGAGCTCATCCAACAAGGTGAGGATATCCTCTAATTTTTTCCAAATTTTCATTCTGATCCACTATACGATGAATTGCTATGAGCTGCTTCTGCTACTGCTATATAATGCATTGCTATGAGCTTCTCCTGCTATATGATGAATTGCTATGAGCTGCTGCTATATGATGAATTGCTATGAGCTGCTGCTGCTGCTATATGATGAATTGCTATGAGCTGTTGCTGCTGCTATATGATGAGTTGCTATAAGCTGCTCCTGCTGCTGCTATATGATGAATTGCTATGAGCTGCTCCTGCTGCTGCTATATGATGAATTGTTATGAGCTGCTCTTGCTGCTGCTATATGATGAATTGCTATGAGCAGCTCCTGCTGCTGCTATATGATGAATTGCTATGAGTTGTTGCTGGTATATGATGAATTGTAGACTGCTGCTGCTGTATGATGAGTTGCTATGAGCTGCTGCTGCTGCTATATGATGCTTTCAGGTGGTGCTGCTATATGATAATAACCAACCACTTGGACCATCGAATTTCAATAAATAATTGTTCTTCATTTAAATGTGGGTCATGCGTTCTTCGTTTAAATTAGGCAATGGGATCTCTATGGAAAACATTGACCTAAGTAGATTATGCCAAATAGATGGTATCTTTGTATTTGCATTTTGAGCAAATAGTGATGGTCTATTTTCCTATCATATTAATTACTGCACTGGGTTCAATTTGTGATGTTTGCAAGTCAAATTAATTTTCATATGGGCTGCAAAATGAAACAAATATAATGCAATCTAGACTTTCCACTAATCATACCAAAGATAAGCTGAAAACGCAATGAAAAGAACTGGTTGGCTTATTACATGGAGCTTATATTATCATGTGCTTATTTTCTTAGGATAACTCGTAATAACTGTCCCTAAGAAACTTGGCTAATAGAACTGACATACAAATAACATGTCATGATGATTGCAATGGAGGAGTGACGTACCATAGCACACTGTATAGGCTCACCGCTACCTCTCCTTTTTTTGCGATGTTCCATGAAATTGCCACATACATCTTGTACTTTTTCATTGTGTAACCCTATCTGCAAGTTGACACGGCTAATTTCAGACATCTCTACATGATACTACATTGCATATCCCTTGCGCATATTGAAACCACCAATTAACGATTGTGTGCGTACCATAAACTAGCCATGACTCTGTATGCTAGACTAGCAGGCACTCTAAGGGAGCCTAATGTAGTGCACTGGAATTCCTACATGCCACCTACGATTTTGTGTAATGTACTGCCCCTGTTCCTAAATATATGTCTTTATAGAGATTCCAGTATGGACCACGTACAGATGTATATAGATGCATTTTCGAGTGTAGATTCACTCATTTTGCTCCGTATGTAGCATATAGTGGAATCTCAAGAAAGACTTATATTTAGGAACGGAGGTACGAGGTAGTATCATGTATGACATCTACATATATAATTTAGCAGCCAGTAGTAGAAATCATTGTCTGCACAAAGGGATTACTGGTCGAAAATCCTAGCAAAGCACGCTGGCAGGCACAGAACAATACAAGAGAGAGAGAGACACACTTACAAGATCATAGCAATGCCTCAATCCAGGATCTTGGTTGGCCAAGCTGTTAGATCCAGAAGAAACATCGTCCTTGTAGTTTTTGCCAGCTACATAACAGGTAACAGCGACCGGTTAGTATATTTGAAGTACATCGGGCAGGTGATGCTGGACGGGTTTAAAGGTGACAAGTACCTAGGCCGTGGCGGGTGCTTGGCATCTCTCCAGATGGTGGGAATCAGGTTAGAAACATCAAGGGTGATGACGTTGTGCTGGTTGTTGGGGTCCCATAAGGAGATCTAGAATCGTTGAGTGGGGTGTTTGTGGAGCGGCTCCAGTAGGGTGGACTACAGTGTGGGCGAAGCGGATCTGTGGCCGTGGACGAGGGTGTAGGTGAAGCTGCTCCGGTGGTTGGGTCAAAGATGGTGTCGACGACGCAGATCTACGGCTATGGACGAGGCGTCAGAAGCTGCTCCGGTGGTTGGGTTAAAGATGGTGTCGACGATGCGGATCTATGGCCGTGGACGGGGCGTCAGAAGCTGCTCCGGTGGTTGGGTTGAGGATGGTGTCAACGATGCGGATCTGCGGCTGTGGACGGGGCATCAGTAGCTGCTCCGGTAGGTTGGATGAGGGTGCGAGGAAGCAGATGTGAGGCTGTGGACTTGTGAGTTGGAAAAGCGGCCCTGGTAGGGTTGACAATGGTATAGGCAAGCTACTCCGGTAGGGTTGATGATGGTGTTGGTGAAGCAGCTCCGGTAGGGTTGAGGAAGGTGTCGGTGAAGAGGATTAGAGGCTATCGACGGGGGCGTCGGTGGGGCGGCTCCGGGGGTGTGGACGAAGCATCTTTGGTGGGGAGTATGAATGAGCTGCTGCAGATGCACGGCGGTTGACGAGAGTACCAGCGAAGAAGATCCAGTGCCGTGGACAAGGCCGGCACTGAATGGGCTGTGGTACAGTGGTGGATGAGCATTCTACTTGTTTATAGGGAAGGTGGGAGGGGTAGATGTGGCCGCAGAAGCAGATCCGGCGAGGTGGATGCCGCTGGCAGTGAATGGGCTATGGTACGCCGGTGGATGAGCAGTCTAGAGTTTCGAGAGGGGAGGGGAGAAAGGGCGATGAAGTACGGATGGCGTATGTAAGATGCTCTGGTGCTGTGGAGTTAGTCATTTTTGTGGGAGGGGGAGAGGAAATGAGGGTGCCGTGTAGTGGGGGGAACCGGAAGTTACCAAAGCAGCCCCGACCTGTCATGTAGATGAGGGAGGTATTGTAATTGTTGGTCTCCGTGCACCAAGAACAAAAGGGGAATTTCGCATGCTAAATACTAAGGCGGCGGAAATTTTAGAAGGAGGCGGGAGATTTTGCCGCCCGCGAGATCGCTCGTATCCAATTTCAACTAATTTTGGACCGTGCTAGCGGGAAGGTCATGCTAGACTGTGTACACGGGGCACGCGTCAGCAGTTAATAACTGGTGTGAAGTCCATCCCAGAAAAAAAGACAATAACTCGGGATGATGTGCCGATAACTTGGACGTTCACACGGGAGCGGCCAGCCATACGAGTGTAGTGGCGCGTTCACAAAAAAAGGGATCAAACGCTCAGCCTATGTATTTCTCATGTAAATAGATAATTTAGTGCCATTGGTTATTTACTTTAAACATAATGCATTCACGTGTTAGTGTAGAGGCGCACAAAAAGAAATGGATATTGTAGTCCGCTACTTAAAAGTGTTACCTCATATGATTACATAGCCTCCATTTCATAAATTGCGTACCCGTTGAATTCATATATGAATATTACATATATTACTTCAAAATAGAAACTTAAATCATCCAAGACTAATGAATTTGAATGCAAGAGTGACAATGGTGCATGTACATGATAGCTACATTGGTTGTTTGAAGAAACATCACTGTAAGTTTTGCATGCACAAATGAAAAGGTTTATTTAAATAGAAAAAATGTGATATGTGAGTGTCCAATCTTTATAGCATTGAATCGATATTTTACCTTTGGCCACGATACTAAGTAGATATTGACTTATGTTCAAGCGATGCACGTCCACGATCGCTAGATAGTGATACGTGAATGAATTGTGCAATCTCTCACACATGCATACATATCTCATTTCCCTGTGGGCATCGGAATCACACACGTGCACTTCGTGTATTTATCTCCCTCCGTCAGGGTTAAATCCGTCTTTCTACCCCGTCCTACAAGTTTCTCACACAGAAACACACACGCTCTCTCTGTCTAACATGCCCACCCCTCTGATTCCGCCCACCCACAGCCACTAATGTCTCAAAGTATAATAATGTCTCTCACACATATGCCTAAGGTTAAGTCGAGTTCCGGAACCATATGAATACATACAATGGGATTCCAACAGAGCACCTTTTGTTTTGAGATTTTTCTCTCTCTCACACACACACGCGCGCGCGCGCGCGCGCTAATTGTTTCTTGCTTCATTTTCTCGGCACTTGCATGCATACACACCGTTTGTTTATCTTTGTGAGGCTTTAAGTATGCCTCACACAAATGCTATCTACCTATCCCTTAATATAGCTAGATATGTGTCACACAAACTCCTTCTCCCTACTAGCAAGATGCCCATGCATTGCACGGAACATCAAGATGCGTCTGTATGAGAAGTTTATCTTGTGGGAGAAAAGGATGAACGAGGGAATGCCTTATTTGCAAATGCGGAGAGGGGTGTGGGTATCTTTTTGCAAAATTGCCATAGTTTCCTTCCTATCCATCGGATATAAATCGGATGGCCTATATTGTAGGATGGCAGGAACACCATCATCACCAACTCTGTTTTTTAAGAGTAGAGATATGTGAGTGTCACTGCCCCCCCCCCACACACACCCACACACACACACTTCCCAACACTGAAGGAGTAGGGTGACACCTCGATCTTGATACTAATCTATCGACTGGCTTCTCTCTCAGACATACACACACACTACCCGGCACCGAAGGAGTAGGGTAGCACATTGATCTTGATAATAATCTATCTACTCCTCTTTCAAACACACACACACGCGCGCGCGCGCGCGCGCGCGCTAGTTGCGCCTCTGTGCCTACCGCGCACACTCTCGATACGTCTTTCTCTCCCTCCCCCCCTCCCCAACAATGACAGCAGAAGGGTGAAAACTCGATCTGATCATAATCTGTCAATTGGTTTCTCTCTCAAACATTGTGTCTCGGTGCCTTGCTCGGTAGCCCCCTTGATATGTAGACTTCTCGCATGCACACAATTGTAGTGACGATGATGCTGAACCCAGTGTGCCTTGTTTTTACCGACCTCATGTGATAGTTTTCACCCTGTTTTCTGTTAATTAACAAGGCAACCTTTTCTTTGTTACTACTAGTGAATCTGAAATCATTCGGGGCAGACATAAAATATATCACTTCAACCCAATTATCGCAGCAACTATTTTAAAAGAAATTAGCTAGCTGCCCGTGCGTTGCACGGAACATCAAGATGCATTTGTTTGAGTAGTTTATCTTGTGAGAGAAAAGGCTGGACGAGGGAAGGCCTTATTTGCGAACATGGAGAGACATGTGGGTATATTTTTGCAAAATTGCCATAGTTTCTTTCCTATCCATTAGATATAAATCCGACGGCCTATATTGCAGGATGGCACACACACCATCATCACCAACTCTGTTTTCTACTCCCTCCATTCCTAAATACTCCCTCCGTCCGAAAATACTTGTCATAAAAATGGATAAAAAGAGATGTATATAAAACTAAAATATGTCTAGATACATTTCCTTTTATCCATTTTGATGACAAGTATTTCCGAACGGAGGGAGTATTTGTCTTTTTAGAGATTTCAACAAGTGACTATGACCGGACCTTACCAACATACTCAAAAAAGTAGTCCATAATTTTGATGTTACCCTCTTTTCTTGATGGTGCAGTGCCATATGGATACCTCATAAATAAATCAAGGACAAATTTGACCCCTTCCTGAAAAGACATACAGAGCAAAATGAGTGAATCTACACTCTAAAATATGTCTACATACACATCCGTATGTGGTAGTCCATTTGAAATCTGAAAAAGACAAATATTTAGGAATGAATGGAGTATAAGAGTAGACATGGAGATATATCTCCAGCATGTTCTATAATAAAAACGTGCTGGGCTGGTTAGCGCCGGATGCTCGCAACGCGATGACATGAGTTCAAATTCTGTCTTTTAACTTTAGATTTTTTATATTATATATTACTTATTTAATATATACTTCTTTCGCTACTGTACTGACAGTGGAACCCACAGAGTACTTAGAATACAAGATTAAGGATGGACTTGTTTCTTTTTAACTTTCTATACGAAGCTGTAGCCACCCTGCAAGTCACGTGTACACTGTACATGCAATTAACTTTTTATAGAGGGACAATCATACAGGCAATTAACTCAAATGGATTGGATGTCACTCTATTATTTCCAGCATAAAGAGCATATTCAACAGTAGCCGGCAAATTTCCTCCCGCTTCCTTCCGCGGAGGACGACATGAAACGCCAGCGGCATACATTTTTACAACTCTAACCAACCAGATGAAATTCGTGCAAACAGGGACTGATTTCATATAAGCATGAAGGATTTCGTATAAAAAAGTCGGATCTTCATATAAACATGATGGATTTCATTACATTTACATGAACTAAGCGGTGCCAATCCGGCTCTCTTGTATAATTAATACTCCCTCCATCCAGAAATACTTGTCCTAGAAATGGATGTATCTAGACTTATTTTAGTGATAGATACATACAATTTATCCATTCTTAGAACAAATATTTCCCGCCAGCTGCAGAGGGAGTACATAATCTAAATGGCCACCCATGGATCCCTTTGTCTTCCTCATGTCCGTCAAACACTTGCGGGGTCGATGAAGGTCCTCGGAAGAGACGAAGTAGCAAAGAAACCACCTGAATGCCCAGTCGTCGCCTTGGCGGTGGCCTTCATGGGTCCCAAGTGGTGGCCTCCCATGTTCTACTTCTCCTTGATGATGGCGGTGGACACGGAGAAGCTGGCCACCGACTCGTCGCTCTCCACACACCCGGCTTTTGTCTCTGCCTGCATGGCGCTGCAGCAGGCACGGGAGGCATGACCACCGCAGACACTGGTGGCGCGGTACGACGCGGCAGCGACGACGCCCGTACCGGCATGCTCGCTGCCGTGCCCGCGTGGAGCAACTCGCCACTCCTCATCGAGCTGAACTGGAGGGGCGAGTTGCTGAACCACGTGACTGCTTGGGGCGACAATTGGCTCTGTCGGTCCAAGCGAGGTTGGTGAAGCACCGAGCGACCTCGCCCGTATCCGGAGGGCTCGGCGGGCCACCCAGTCGGGTAATATGACATAGAACGTCTCATCAGAAGCCATCAGAAGAGTGGAGAAAATGGTGAAGGAGGAGATGGGAGAGCGGCGGAGGGGTGCGATTCTTGCCCGCTGTCTGTCTGGCCTCGTGTAAATAGAGGGAGGACGGTAGGAGATTGGCCAGCGTCTGGCCTCGTTTAAACTGAGGGCGGACGGGAGTAGCTCGGCAGATGTTGCGTTTAATTCCGGCCAGCTCATGAACGGACGTGTGGCCGAAGTAGGATTCTCGGTTTGCATGCGTGTTTAACGGAGGTGTTTAATGGAGGCGACGGGCGTGCAGCGGGCGGCGCAGTACTATTCGATTTGACAGCAGGAATGAGCCGTCAAATCACAAAGGCCCTCGCCTCTCATGAAACCGACTAAGCTAGACTGCCCCCCACTCTAGCCTTTTAAAAAATGTATATACTCCACTTTTGTATAGTAGTAGTATCGATGGATTGCGCCATGGAGCAAAACATGAAATTAAAAAAAGGTGGTACATATAGATAGCGCTCATCGCCAAATTATGCACATAGTACTATTAAAAAGGCTTGTCACAATAATGGTGTCTAGCACAAGTGCACAACCCACCCCTCAAATAAAACTAAGCACCCTGGAATACTTTGACAAAACTAAGCACCCTGAAATTCTTTGACAACTATACTGTTGGCTATATTATGTTGGCCATATGTATTGTACGTATATAATGTGAAGAAACGAGTGGTAGTACTATACCAACTAAAAGACGGAATGTAAGAAATACTAGTATGTATGTACCGAAGAGTTAAAGTAACGAGAAGAAACATAACATAGTTCTGTTGGGGGCTTAGCACAACACACCCCTCAAATTAAGCTAAGCACACCTGAAATTAAACTTTGCAACTACTCCGGTAGACACTGCATTAGAACCACCATGAGCAACGACACTGCCACCTTACTCGGAGTCCTCGTCCACGTCCTCGACATCGTCCTTGTCCCTCTTCCTCTTTGCCGATACTTCTTTGCTTGAACTGCACACTTGGCTCTTGCTCTTCATCCAACCCTTATATATATTGAAACAAAGGTAGCCATCCATTGCAGCGTAGTGGATGTGGTCTATATCTAGTACATTCCGCTGCCATGCATAACAATGAAACGTGTATGGAGGTTTCTCCAGTTTACCGTACGAAGGATGAACCATGGCTCCTGCCAGGGTCAGCATTGAAGGCCGACGAGAGGACACCAGCTGATTCTTCTGGAGGTTGAAGGTGTTGCCTACAATGAGGCCTATCCGACCCAGGACTTCTTTGTTGTTACCAAAGTCTACAGTAATGAATTTGACTAGGTTGCTCTCGAGGAAGTCCTTAAAATCCAGGCATTCAACGTCGGCATGGCATATGTGGTAGACCAAGCATAAGTCATGCACGCAAACCTGGATCATGGCGGGCTTCTTCCTATCTTCGTCCTTTAGATCCTTCTCTCGTCCCAGGACTATGGTGTACTCAACATCTAGCCCAGTGGCCCACTCATCATCTGAGTTTTCGAACATGCGTCTGAAGTGAGAAAGGCATCCTTTCACCGTCACGGAAGAACGGGTGTAGATGACGTCAAACTCATCGTTGGTGATGGTTCTAACCTTGTACTCACCGCCGATCATGGAGATTTGGGACGCCATGGATTTGGGAGGATGGTTAGGATTAGTGGAACTGCCGTAATGTGAAAAGGATGGGACGACTAGGAGCGAACTGCCGTAGTATTAAAGGACGTGCGGGGACGAGTAGGAGCGAGCTGCCAGCGTGCGAATGTCAGGGTAGTGGTTTTCCATTCTCCCATGATACGGGCTTCCGAGAGCCCTTGGATCTGAGATCGAACGGTTGCATGGCGTGATTCTACACCTATGGGTGAATATCCTATCCTGGAGGGTTATTCTGCAAATTTTCAACAACTTAGCATGCGATCGTTTGATCTCAGATCCAAGGGCTGCCAGTGATACGTCTCTGTCGTATCTTAATTTTTGATTGTTCCATGCCAATATTCTTCAACTTTCATACACTTTTGGCAACTTTTTATATTATTTTTGGGACTAACATATTGATCCAGTGCCCAGTGCCTGTTCTGGTTTGTTGCATATTTTTTGTTTCACAGAAAACCAATATCAAACGGAATCCAAACGGGATAAAAACGTACGGAGAATTATTTTGGAATATTTGGGATTTTTCGTAGGAAGAATCAACGTGAAACGGTGTCCGGGGTGGCCACGAGACAGGGGGGCGCACCCTCCCCCCTAGGCGCACCCTGGGCTCTCGTGGGCCACCCGTAAGGCCGTTGGCGCTCTTCTTTTGCCGCAAGAAACCTAATTTTATGAGAAAAATTTGGGCGAAAGATTCTCCCCAATCGGAGTTACGAATCTCCAGATATAAAGTAAACGGTGAAGGGGCAGAAACAGGGAACGCAAAAACAGAGAGATAGATCCAATCTCGGAGGGGCGCTCGCCCCTCTCAAGCCATGGGATCCAAGGACTAGAGGGGAAACCCTTCTCCCATCTAGGGAGGAGGTCAAGGAAGAAGAAGAAGAAGGGGCCTCTCTCCCCCTTGCTTCTGGTGGCGCCGGAGCGCTGCCGGGGGCCATCATCATCACCGCGATCATCACCAACACCTCCATCATCTTCACCAACATATCCATCACCTTCCCCCATCTATATCTAGCGGTCCACTCTCCCGCAACCCATTTTACGCTCTACTTGAACATGGTGCTTTATGCTTCATATTATTCTCCAATGATGTGTTGCCATCCTATGATGTCTGAGTAGATTTTCGTTGTCCTATTGGTGGTTGATGAATTGCTATGATTGATTTAATTTGCTTGTGGTGATGTTGCTGTCCTGTTATGCCCTCCGTGTCGCACAAGCATGAGGGATTCCCGCTGTAGGGTGTTGCAATACGTTCATGATTCTTTTATGGTGGGTTGCTTGAGTGACAGAAGCATAAACCCAAGTAAGGGGATTGTTGCGTATGGGATAAAAGGGGACTTGATATGTTAATGCTATGGTTGGGTTTTACCTTAATGAATCTTTAGTAGTTGCGGATGCTTGCTAGAGTTCCAATCATAAGTGCATATGATCCAAGAAGAGAAAGTATGTTAGCTTATGCCTCTCCCTCAAATAGAATTGCAATAGTGATTACCGGTCTAGTAACATAGTCAATTTCTTAGGGACAATTTCACAACTCCTACCAGCACTTTTCCACACTCGCTATATTTACTTTATTGCTTTTTTATCTAAACAGCCCCTAGTTTATATTTACGTGATGTTTATTATCTTGCAAACCTATCCAACAACGCCGACAAAGTACTTCTAGTTTCATACTTGTTCTAGGTAAAGCGAACGTCAAGCGTGCGTAGAGTCGTATCTGTGGTAGATAGGACTTGAGAGAGTATTTGTTCTACCTTTAGCTCCTCGTTGGGTTCGACACTCTTACTTATCAAAAGAGGCTACAACTATCCCATATGCTTGCGGGTCATCAAGATCTTTTTCTGGCGCCGTTGCTTGGGAGTCATAGCGTGGGGTGAATATTCTTGTGTGTGCTTGTTAGCTTTATCACTAAGTAATTTTTATTTGCTGTTCTTAGTTGTTCTTTATCATTAGTTATGGATATGGAACACAAAATACCAAAAAATAGAGGTACTTGCGACTCATGTAGATGGGGTAACTCCTAAAACCCCCGATGCTCATTATGTGAAAGATATTATGTACTACTTTGATAATCCTGAGAAAACCCCATTCAACTTTATAATGGGAGACACGTTGGATCAACATGAATACTTTAGGGATTATCGCTCGACACAAAAAGGGAAACTATTATGGCATCAATTTATTATGTTGCGTTGGTATGCCTGGAATGTCTGCTTGAGATATGATATTACTTGTTTCTCTAGGATGAAGGCTCCGCACCTTCCCTTTTCATGCAAATTTAATGATAATGAAACCTTAGATTCTTATGCTAATGGTATATATGATTACTATGATGTGGAACAAATAGAAGAATTAGTTGCTTTTAAGGCTGCTTATGAAATTGAAGCTTTGTTTGAAAAGTATGAAGCTTTTGATGATGATGGTTATAGGCCTGAAAATCTTGCTATACTTAGATATTGCTACGAAAATTATGAATACAATTACTATATTAATGCTTTTATGAAGAAAGTCTCCGCTGTCCAAGAAGAGATTAATATTTTGCAAGAAGCTATGGAAGAAGAAATTGATGAAACTGTGAGCTCATTGGATGAAAAAGATGATGAGGAGAGCGAAGAACAAAAGGAGGAAGAGTGGATTAGCTACCCGTGCCCACCTTCTAATGAGAGTAACTCTTCAACTCATACATTGTTTAATTTCCCTTCGTGCTTACCGAAGGATGATTGCTATGATGATTACTATGATGATCGCTATGATGATTGTTATGATCCCGTTGATTCTCTTGAAATATCCCCTTTTGATGATGCTTGCTATGCTTGTGGCCAAGATGCCAATATGAATTATGCTTATGGAGATGAACTTGCTATAGTTCCTTATGTTAAACATGAAATTGTTGCTATTGCACCCACGCATGATAGTTCTATTGTCTTTTTGAATTCTCCCTACCACACTTTATCGGAGAAGTTTGTGCTCATTAAGGATTATATTGATGGGTTGCCTTTTACCATTGCACATGAGGATTTTGATGAATATAATATGCATGTGCTTGCTGCTCCTACTTGCAGTTATTATGAGATAGGAACTTTATCTCCACCTCTCTATATTTCCAATACGATAAAATTGCAAGAAACAATTTATACTATGCATTGGCCTTTACTATGTGTGCATGAATTGTTCTTTTATGACATGCTGATGCATAGGAAGAGAGTTAGACTTCTTCATTGCTTGATATATGTCACTTTGTGCTCACTACTAAATTACAAATCATTGTTAATTAAAATTGGCTTTGATATACCTTGGGATCCGGGTGGTTCCATTACTTGAGCACTAAATGCCTAGCTTAATGGCTTTAAAGAAAGCACTGCCAGGGAGACAACCCGGAAGTTTTAGATAGTCATTTATTTCTTTTGAGTGCTTTTATATAGTTTAAAAATAAAAAAATAAAGAGGGGAACCTAAAAACTTTTTCAAAAAGGAAAGTGAAAGTAAGAAAGACAAGCATTGTTGAAGTGGGAGAGCTCCTTGAACTTTGTTCCTGCTCACGGAAACTTTGTGAATCTTGATTACAGAAACTTTTCATCAAAAAAAATTATCCCCTTGTACAATTCCATTGTATTATAAAAATAATGTGCCAAGGTTTGCCTTTAGGATGTTTACGATGCTTGTTGGTTTGTACGGTGCAGGACAAAAACTTTGGCTGTAGTGCACGGTTTTACATTTTTAACTGGAATGTAAATTGATTCTGATTCCTTTTGCAATGTCTTTCTATATAACTTGTTTATTTGTCCCAATTTTGGTATAATTGTTGGGGCACCATAAGTATGGTGAATGTTCATATTGCTACAGATTGTTCTGTTTTTGGCAGATTCTATTTTTGATGCATAGTTTGCTTGTTTTGATGAAACTAGCAATTTATATTAGTGGATTAAGCCATGGAAAAGCTATATTACAGTAGAAACAATGCAAAAACAAAATTTGAATTGGTTTGCAACAGTACTTAGAGTGGTTATTTGCTTTATTATACTAACGGATCTTACCGAGTTTTCTATTGAAGTTTTGTGTGGATGTAGTGTCTAATCGAGGATGTCTTGATATGAGGAAAAAGAAGAGAGGCAAGAGCTCAAGCTTGGGGATGCACGAGGCACCCCAAGTAAATATTCAAGGAGACTCAAGCGTCTAAGCTTGGGGATGCCCCGGAAGGCATCCCCTCTTTCTTCAACAAGTATCTGTATGTTTTCGAATTTGTTTCGTTCATGCATTATGTGCAAGTCTTGGAGCATCTTTTGCATTTAGTTTTCACTTTTCTTTTTTGCACCATGCTGGTATGAGATAGTCCTTGGTTTATTTATAGAATGCTCATTGCACTTCACTTAAATCTTTTGAGTATGGCTTTATAGAATGCTTCATGTGCTTCACTTATATCATTTGAAGTTTGGATTGCCTGTTTCTCTTCACATAGAAAACCGCCATTTGTAGAATGCTCTTTTGCTTCACTTATATTTGTTAGAGCGTGGGTATATCTTTTGTAGAAAGAATTAAACTCTCTTGCTTCACTTATATCTATTTAGAGAGATGATAGGAATTGGTCATTCACATGGTTAGTCATAAAATCCTACATAAACTTGTAGATCATTGAATATGATATGTTTGATTCCTTGCAATAGTTTTGCGATATAAAGATGGTGATATTAGAGTCATGCTAGTGGGTGGTTGTGGATTGTAGAGACACTTGTGTTGAGGTTTGCAAGTCCCGTAGCATGCATGTATGGTAACCGTTGTGTAACAAACTTGAAGCATGGGGTGTTTCTTTGATTGTTTTCCTTATGAGTGGCAGTCGGGGACAAGCAATGGTCTTTCCCTACCAATCTATCCCCCTAGGGGCATGCGTAGTAGTACTTTGCTTCGAGGGCTAATAAACTTTTGCAATAAGTATATGAGTTCTTTATGACTAATGTGAGTCCATGGATTATACACACTTTTACCTTTCCATCATTACTAGCCTCTTCGGTACCGTGCATTGCCCTTTATCACCTCGAGAGTTGGTGCAAACTTCGCCGGTGCATCCAAACCCCGGGATATGATATGCTCTATCACACATAAGCCTCATTATATCTTCCTCAAAACAGCCACCATACCTACCTATTATGGCATTTCCATAACCATTCCGAGATATATTGCCATGCAACTTCCATCATCATCATATACATGACTTGAGCATTTATTGTCATATTGCATTGCATGATCGTAAGATAGCTAGCATGATGTTTCCAGGGCTTGTCTGTTTTTTGATGTCATTGCTATGCTAGATCGTTGCACATCATGGTACACCGCCGGAAGCGTTCATATAGAGTCATATCTTTGTTCTAGTATCGAGTTGTAATATTGGGTTGTAAGTAAATAAAAGTGTGATGATCATCATTATAGAGCATTGCCCCATGAAAAAAAAAGAAAAAAGAAAAAAAGAAAAAAAGGAAAGGCCAAAGAAGCCTAAATAAAAAGGGGGGCCAAAGAAGCCCACCGAAAAAAAGAAAAAAATAAAAAAGAAAAAAAGAAAAGGGGCAATGTTCCTATCCTTTTTCCACACTTGTGCTTCAGAGTAGCACCATGTTCTTCATATAGAGAGTCTCTTATGTTATCGCTTTCATATACTAGTGGGAATTTTCATTATAGAACTTGGCTTGTATATTCCAACGATGGGCTTCCTCAAATGCCCTAGGTCTTCATGAGCAAGCAAGTTGGATGCACACCCACTTAGTTTCTTTTGTTGAGCTTTCATACACTTATAGCTCTTAGTGCATCCGTTGTATGGCAATCCCTACTCCTCGCATTGACATCAATTGACGGGCATCTCCATAGCCCGTTGATTAGCCGCGTCAATGTGAGACTTTCTCCTTTTTTTGTCTTCTCCACATAACCTCCATCATTATATTCTATTCCACCTATAGTGCTATATCCATGGCTTGCGCTCATGTATTGTGTGAGGGATGAAAAAGCTGAAGCGTGTTAAAAAGTATGAACCAATTGCTCGGCTCGTCATCGGGGTTGTGCATGATGGGAGCATTTTGTGTGACGAAGATGAAGCATGGCCAAACTGTATGATTTTGTAGGGATAAGCTTGCTTTGGCCTTGTTGTTTTGAAAAGACATGATTGCTTTATTGGTACACTCAAAGAATTATCATTTTTTATGTCAAATGATAGACTATTGCTTTGAATCACTCGTGTCTTAATACTCATGCCATGATTAGACATATGATCAAGATTATGCTAGGTAGCATTCCACATCAAAATTATCTTTTTATCGTTTACCTACTCTAGGACGAGCAGGAATTAAGCTTGGGGATGCTGATACGTCTTCGTCGTATCTATAATTTTTGATTGTTCCATGCCAATATTCTTCAACATTCATACACTTTTGGCAACTTTTTATATTATTTTTGGGGCTAACATATTGATCCAGTGCCAAGTGCCAGTTCCTGTCTGTTGCATAATTTTTGTTTCGCAGAAAATCAATATCAAACGGAATCCAAACGGGATAAAAACGGACAGAGAATTATTTTGGAATATTTGGGATTTTTCGGAGGAAGAATCAACGCGAAACGGTGTCCGGGGTGGCCACGAGACAGGGGGGCGCCCTCCCCCCTGGGCGTGCCCTGGGCTCTCCTGGGACACCCGTAAGGCGGTTGACGCTCTTCTTTTTCCGCAAGAAAGCTAATTTTATGAGAAAAATCTGGGCGAAAGATTCACCCCAATCGGAGTTACGGATCTCCAGATATAAAGTAAACGGTCAAAAGGAGCAGAAATAGGGAACACGGAAACAGAGAGATATATCCAATCTCGGAGGGGCTCTCGCCCCTCCCAAGCCATGGGAGCCAAGGACCAGAGGGGAAATTGTCGTGGATTTGTCACGGCAGATGTCCTAGCGAAAGGACTTAGTCGTGGAGCCATCTCTACGAGTTTACTTGAAGGGGTTAAAGCGGACACAAAGACACGAGGGGTTTATACTAGTTCGGCCCCTTCGATGAAGGTAAAAGCCTACGTCTAGTTGTGATGGAATTGATGTGGTCTCGATGACTAGTGAGCAAACAAGCTTCGCCTAGACTCGAGTTGTTGTCATCCTTTCTTGAACCGCCGCCGGGTCGTCCCCTTATATACACGGGTGACGCCCGTCGGTCCATAGAGTCCCAACCGGTTCATATTCGTATCCCGGTTGGTATCTCTCTATTCTTAACTTACAATACAAGTTATACATCAGGTCGGTTTGCGGCTACAGATTCTAAACCGACTATAGGCCTTGGGCCTTCACCTGCTTATACCATTATGAAGTTAACCCGACCCAAGTAGGCCGGTTTACGCCTAGTGGCAATATCCCCAACATTAGGCCCCAGATTGATTTGAACTGGTTCATGTCAATCCTTCACAAAATCTTGTATCTTGGACATCTTCTGGTAATTGGTAAACCGCCATGTTGTCATCATTTCTGGTTGTTGTAAACCGGCATGACGTCATCATGAAATTTGTCATTTATAACGCCCTCTTTTGACGGCAGCTCCTGGATCCGCGCGCTTGACCTAACTCCGTTGCCTTTATAAATAAGACCGAAGGGTCATTTCTTTCCTTTCTCCTTCGTCTCTTCTTCTTCTTCTTCCTCACGTCACCGGCTTTGGAGCTCCGCCACCGCCGTCGACCTCTGCCTCGCCTCAGGCTGCTGCATCAACCTGAACGTACCAGAGTATTGCGGCACCTTCCCGCATCTTCTCCGTTCCCGGTAAGCTTTCTCCTCTTCTTAACCTAGATCTGTTCTTAGGGTTCCATGTTCGTGCTGTGTTCATCACGCGCTCATATCTGTTCTCTGATCTTGAATGAATCCGCGAACTCTTGCTGTGTTCAGTAGCGATCCCTAAGCATCCGCTTACAACTTCTCATCTAATCCCATAGATCTCCCGCACATATCCGCTCAATGGTTCACTTCTATTTCTGCCTTACTCTTCGAAATATTTCCTGTTTTGTGAGCTTGCTGTAGATCCGCGGCTGTAACTCGATTTTGTGAAACTTGTTTCTGCATACACAATTATCCATAGCTTCAATTGCTTCCGACGCCTAGATCAGGCGGTTTAACTTTACCATAGAAAAAGCTGCTAAACCGGTATCTATCATTAGTCCCCTGGTTGAACCGCCAGAATCCATTTGACGCCGCATTGTAGAAAACCGGTTTATAGGTACGGCCGTCGGTTTATCGTAGTTAGATTAACACCTTTTTTTTTATCCGGCATGTTCTTGAACTGGATTACCTATTTCTTGTAGATCTCGTCATGGCAAAACAAGTGTATGAGTGCAACTGGGTTCCCTCTCGCGTCATAGAATCACAGTTGGACGATCTAGTCCTGATCGGCGATTTGGATAGTAAAGATACGATCCACTGGAGGGTTCCTGGAGATGAATGTCCTCCTACGCCCCAGGAAGGAGAGGTCGTGGTCTTCGCAGATCATATGGCCCGGGGCTTCAAACCGCCCGGCTCTAAATTTTATCGGGATGTGTTAGCCAACTTTCAACTACGTCCACAGGATATTGGCCCCAACTCCGTCACCAATCTATGTCACTTTCAAGTACTTTCTGAGGCATACCTTCAAGAGGAGCCTTCAGTCGAGTTATTTAGAGATCTCTTTCATCTGAACTGCCGTACTGAATTCACTGACGGCCCTAATACCGAACTGGGCGGTATGGCCATTCAGAAAAGGAAAGAAATCACCTATCCCCACGTCAAACTCCATACTCACCCCAAGGAGTGGAACGCAACTTGGTTTTATTGCAAGGATACCTCCCCTGACAATGAAAATCCCTTGCCTGGCTTCCGTCCGGAACGGCTCAGCAACACTCACCCTTTTCCACAAAGGCTAAGCGCCAAGGAGAGAATTAAATATGCTCCTCAACTGTCCAAGCTCCAGGCCTTCATGGCCAATGGTTTAACATGAATAGACCTTGCACGCTGCTGGATATCATGGAGCATTTTGCCTCTAAGCCGGCGCCCCAATTTGATGTGCAAGTATACTGATAGTGTCGATGACCCACTCCGACACACTAAAATCCAACTCCCTGATGACGAAGTCACAGAATCTGTGAAAAAGATGCTGAATGAACAGGAGCACCTCTGTGCTCAAACCGGTCTGCCTCCTTACTGCACCACCAACAAACCGCCAGCGGTAATATTTTAATTGCTCTATTGTTGAACCGGTTACTGTTTTATATGTTTAACATTTAATTACTGCTGATCCAGGGCGATAATCCGTTTTGGAGCAAGAAACTTCCTCAAGACAAAACGGAAAAGGCAGGACGGCCAACCCGGCCCAAGACCAAGGTTATCAAGAAACCAGCTCATAAGAGAAAAACCACCGCTTCATCTGACCCAGCCATTGATGATGATGTGGGTAATCCGGATCTTGAGGTAGAACTTGATTCACTTGGCTTGCTTTTTACACGCCTTATTGATGATAATGCTTGTCAGGATGACGCTGAAGCCAGCAATGCGGGTTTCGTTGAGGTAACCATTCTCTCTTCCGATTCAGAAATCTTGCCTTTGCCAAAATTTTGCCGGGCAAACCGGAAAGTTAAATTTTCTCATCCTCTTGCTTATCTGGATTCCCAATTTCTTATGAAGACCCAGCAACACGAAGCTCGCCGCACAACCCGGCACAGTGGCCATGTAGTTACCTCTGCCGGTTTACCAAACAGTCCGGTTCGAAAACGCCGCTCCGAGTTCTCCGACCTTTTTATTGATTTAAATCGTAAAGCGGGTTTCTTCCGTCAACCTCTTAATCCATCTGACTCCGATTATCAGGTCACTTCCCATTCATCGTCTGGTGAATCTTCAGCCACTCAGCTACCACCTTTGAAAACAGTTGCTGGGTAAGTTAAACTGAACATATGCTTCTAGTATACCGCATAATGGCTTATGCTTTTCCTTGATTTTTGTTTTTCTTTTAGGTCTAAACCGAAACCAAGCAAGAAGGCCCGCCTGGATAAAGCGGCTGAAGAAGATGTAGCCCCGGAACATGACCAAGCGCCAGACCGTGAAATGTTTACTTCTGAAGATATCCCCAATGATCCTCCTTTGCAAGACGACGTTATTCCTGAAGAAGGGCTTGTTAATACTCCAGCCTCTGCCGATCCGCCTGCCAGCTCCATCCAGATTGAGAAATCCCACACTCCTGCTGACCAAACGGCCGCACCAACACAAACTGGCGAGTCCAAAGATGATGATGTTGTGATTACCGGTGTGGGCCACTCTGAACCCGGGAATCCTGTCACCCTTACCAAGCATACCATCAAAGAGGATTTTTCCGCTTTGAACAAAGGAAAATGGGATGTTGAACTAGAGACATATGCTGCTCTGAGTTACCAAGATCTTCACTCCGGCTATTTAAACCGGCTTTACACTAGCCGTGACTGTGAAGCTGGCCTGGTCAAAATGATGAGGGATAAATTTGAGGTAACTTACTTTTTTTCCTTGCTGCCATTACCTCCATCCTTCTAGCCCCCAAGGGCCGGTTTGTAACGTTGGTCAAACTGGGACTTGATCCTAAACATTCTTGAAACCGATCGGTATAGCCCGCAAGAACCGGTCTAACTTAACATAAGTAAACTGGGGCTCCAATAGAGAACTATCCTTAGAACATAACTTGATCAAATAGCCATTAGCCCCCAAGTGCCAAGTTGAATACTTGTATTGAGCTTGGGACTTTGTGATCGAGTAATATATAAAAATTGAAGGTGCATTAGCCCCCAAGTATCAGGCATATAACTTTGTTATGTGGTTGATACTTCAACTCCTTGGATCGCCTGTGCAAAGCTTAAACGCTGTCTGTGTGCAGGCTGAGATGAAAATCAAGGAGGACCGAGTTGCCGATTTGCAAGAGGCCTCGAAAACCCAGCAGGCTGAAACAGATAAGGCAAAGCAAGAATTAACCAGCGCTTTGAGCACTGCTGAACGGCTGAAAGAAGGCTTCAAGAAAGAGTGGGCTGACTGGGCCACTGAGAAGGCCGGTTTAACCAAAAGAGCGGAAAATGCTGAAGCTGCCCTTAAACCGGTGGTGGATGAACTGACGGCCGTACAGCGGCAAATACACTCCATGACTACTGTAATCTTTGGTAAGCTCCTTGTAACTTATGTGATAATTTGAACCTGCTGTAGCGTAAATCCGGTTTGAGACCATTCCAATCTTGTTGTAGGCACACGTATTGGGCACTTAGGAAATGATGTGCGGAAGAAATTAAAAGCTGCCTACACCTTGGTGGAACAATTATATACCGGAGCCCAAGGATCATCACCACAGCTTCTCACAACAACCCGGCACCCTCTTTAATCCAGGACACTCTTAGCAAGTTGTCAATGCTTCCAACCCGGATTGAAGAGCTGAAAAAATCCGCTGCCCGAACCAGAGCCATCAATGCCTTAATCCGGGCAAAGGCATGGGTACCAGATTTTGATCCTGTGGAAGCAGCTCAAGGCTATCCCAGCCTGAAAGAAGATGGCTCTGAATTCAACGAAGAGGATTTAAGGACAATAAACCGTGCAGTGCGCCCTCTGGCTTGCCAGCTAGCTGAAGAGGCAGATTTGACGCATTATCAAGCGCAATATAACGAGCAAAACAAGCGAGTGCCTGCCCCAACTGTTGAAGCGGAGAATCTGATCCCTCCAATCCGTAAGCACACTTATGCCCCTGATATTGAACCGTCTTCCCTGATCCATGAAGAGGCTGTTTTCCAAGCTTTAATGGGAATCGACTAGACCACTGTTGATTTCCAGCCAATGGGTAGAGACGAGGAAGCTGAAGCGGCGGAGGATGAGGAGCAGGCTTGAACCAGAAGCCGGTTTGGAGAGTTGTTTGTAATATCTTCCGAAAAGAACAGTGATCTTATTTGGGTACCGTGTTGCCCTGTAATAGGATAGTTAATGCTTCTAACTGGAATATGCCTTCGTGCATAAGTACTGAAGCTTTCGTTTGAAGAACTCCAATTCATATTTCCTGCAATCAGAAAAATTTGAACTTCGGTGGTGGTTATACCACCAGCCGGTTTATGATCCTGATATGTGTATCAGTAATATAACAAATATATGATACATAAATACCTGCCATGTTTGGGTATGAAGCTGGCTTAGCCAAGCCTGAAGCGGCGGTTTTATAAACCATTACCGTCGAAAGAAAAAAGGTGGGAGAAAATAGCTCCCATATAAATCGTACTGAATCAATACAAGCCCCCTTGTTACTCCATGATGTTAACAGGAAAAAAGGTAAACCGGGCATACTCCTACGGATTAAAGGGGAATCAAATCCATCGGCTGAATCGGAAAAAAGGGGTTTGTCGACATAAAAGAAATCCGACAAAAGCAAAGAAAAAACAAACCATGAAAATAACATGGAAGCAAAGGCAATGATAAAAAACCATTTGAAAAAATATGCTATGCGGAGCTGATCAGATGGTATTACCATGGTCGGACAGGATCAAGGCCCCCAATAGGAGTGACAATGATTCAAGTCATCCAGGTCCCCAAATGATTCGTGGCATATATGCTAGATCAAGAGGCGTGGCAATGGTTCGGGTTCGACCATGCCCCCAAGTGATTTTGTGGCCTTAGGCCGACCAAGAGGCGTGACTGGTTTAGACTTGACCATGTCCCCAAATGATCTGGTGGCTGTCGCCTATCAAAGGGTGTTCATTGGTTCGGACACAACCAAGGCCCCCAGTGATATATAAAAAACAAATGTCAAGGGGTAAACCGGAGGCCGCTTTAAACAGAACCACTCCGTGTAACCTCACATGATGAGAAAGACAGAGACCCCGCTTTAGCTGAGGCTCCGGTTTGATATATCAAAGATAATATATACATTGTCATGATATGTACATAGATAGAGCCGACGGCTCAAGTATAGTAAGGCCGAAGATGAGCTATATTCCACGGCCTGTTGGTCTCCTCCTCTGATGTACATGAGTCTTGATGCCCTCGAATATCAATCAGATAGTACGACCCGTTGTGCAAATTCTTGCTGACCACGAAAGGTCCCTCCCAAGGTGGGGATAACTTGTGCATATCCGTTTGATCTTGGATGAGTCGAAGCACCAAATCTCCTTCTTGAAAAGTTCTGGTTCTAACCCGGCGACTGTGATAGCGACGAAGATCTTGCTGGTAAATCGCCGAACGGGCAGCCGCTATATCACGCTCCTCGTCCAATAGGTCCAAAGCGTCCTGCCGTGCTATCTCATTGTCTGCTTCAACATAAGCTGCCACACGAGGCGAATCATGCCGGATGTCACTGGGGAGAACTGCCTCTGCTCCATAGACCATGAAAAATGGCGTGTATCCTGTGGACCGGTTTGGCGTAGTATTGATACTCCATAATACAGATGGTAGCTCTTCAACCCAACATCCTGGTGTTCTTTGCAATGGGACCATAAGTCGGGGTTTGATGCCTCGCAAGATTTCCTGATTAGCTCGTTCTGCCTGTCCATTGGACTGGGGGTGTGCCACTGACGACACGTCAAGTCGGATGTGCTCACGTTCACAGAACTCCTTCATAGCGCCCTTGGATAAATTGGTACCATTGTCAGTAATGATATTGTGTGGAAAACCAAACCGGAAAATCACCTTCTTGATGAACTGCACCGCTGTTGCCGCATCACACTTGCTGACAGGCTCCGCTTCAACCCACTTGGTAAATTTGTCAACTGCCACCAAAAGGTGGGTTTTCTTACCCTTGGATCTTTTAAAAGGCCCAACCATATCCAGCCCCCAAGTTGCAAACGGCCATGTTATTGGGATCATCCTCAATTCTTGAGCCGGCACATGAGCACGCCTTGAAAATTTCTGACATCCATCACACCGTTTAACCAAGTCCTCCGCATCAGCATGCGCTGTCAACCAGTAGAACCCGTCCACAATCCCCTTCATGGATTTCTCTTAAGATTTCACAGCCTTCCTCAGGAGAAACACAACGTTGAAACGCCCCTGATACACTGCAATGATGTAATTCACCATTGACAATCATCATAGACTTGGATCGCCGGACTATCTGCCTGGACAGAATCTCATCCTATGGTAACTCCCCCCGGTTCATGTACGCAAGATAAGGAACTGTCCAATCCGGAATAACATGCAGGGCTGCCACCAATTGAGCCTCCGGATCAGGGATAGCCAAATCCACCTCACCTGGGAGCTTGACTGACGGGTTGTGCAACATGTCCAAAAAGACGTTAGGCGGGACCGGTTTACGCTGAGAGCCCAACCGGCTTAAAGCATCCGCCGCTTCATTCTTCCGACGGTCCACATGATCCACTTGATAACCCTTGAAACAACCTACAATATTATCCACTTCCCGACGATATGCAGCCATGAGCGGGTCCTTAGAATCCCAAGTGCCAGACACCTGTTGAGCCACTAGGTCCGAGTCACCAAAGCACTTAACCCGGCTTAAATTCATCTCTTTAGCCATCCGGAGACCATGGAGCAAGGCTTCGTACTCAGCTGCATTATTAGTACAAGGGAACATTAAGCGGAGAACATAACAAAACTTATCACCTCGTGGGGAAGTTAATACGACTCCAGCCCCCGAGCCTTCCAATTGCCTGGATCCGTCAAAATGAATAGTCCAATATGTGTGATCCGGCTTCTCCTCTGGTGCTTGTAACTCCGTCCAGTCATTGATGAAATCAACAAGTGCTTGAGATTTCTCTGCCGTCCGAGGCACGTACTTCAGTCCGTGTGGCCCAAGCTATATAGCCCACTTGGCAATCCGGCCAGTCGCCTCCCGGTTCTGTATAATATCACCCAAGGGAGCTGAACTGACCACTGTGATGGGGTGCCCTTGAAAATACTGCTTCAACTTCCGACTGGCCATAAAAACACCATAGACCAGCTTCTGCCAATGCGGATACCTTTGCTTGGATTCAATAAGCACCTCGCTGATATAATAAACCGGCCGCTGAACCGGATATTCCTTGCCTGCCTCTTTGCGTTCCACCACAATAGCCATGCTAACTGCCCGAGCATTGGCCGCTACGTATAATAATAGTGGCTCCTTGTCGACCGGAGCTGCAAGAACAGGCGGATTGGCTAACTGCCGCTTCAGGTCCTCAAATGCTTCATCAGCAGCCGGGCTCCAAATGAAATGGTCTGTCTTCCTCAGCATTTGGTACAAAGGAATGGCCTTCTCTCCGAGGCGGCTGATAAACCGGCTTAGTGCAGCGATCCGGCCCGCCAAACGCTGAACATCGTTGATACATTTTGGTTTAGCTAGGGATGTAATAGCCGTAATCTTCTCCGGGTTAGCCTCGATTCCTCTGTTAGACACCAGGAAACCCAATAACTTGCCTGCCGGAACACCAAAGACACACTTGGCCGGATTAAGCATCATCTTGTAAACTCGCAAGTTGTCAAAGGTCTCCTTCAAATCATCCACCAGCGTCTCCTTCTGTCTTGACTTCACTACAATATCATCCACATAGGCGTGCACATTGCGGCCGATCTGTTTATGCAGGCAATTCTGTATACACCGTTGATAGGTGGCTTGGGCACTCTTGAGCCCGAAGGGCATAGATACATAGCAGAAGGCTCCAAAGGGAGTAATAAATGCTATTTTCTCCTGGTCCTTAACCGCCATCTTGATCTGATGATATCCAGAGTATGCATCCAAAAAACTCAAATGCTCACAACCCGCCGTGGCATCAATGATCTGGTCAATATGGGGGAGGGCAAAAGGATCTGCCGGACAGGCTTTGTTAAGATCTGTGTAATCCACACACATACGCCAAGTGCCATTTTTCTTAAGAACCAGCACCGGATTAGCAAGCCACTCTGGATGGAACACCTCAATAATAAAACCAGCTGCTAAAAGCCTGGCCACTTCCTCTCCAATGGCTTTGCGTCTTTCTTCGTTAAACCGGCGGAGGAACTGTTTCACCGGTTTATACTTAGGATCCACATTAAGAGTGTGCTCAGCAAGTTCCCTCGGTACACCTAGCATGTCAGACGGCTTCCATGCAAAAATGTCCCGATTCTCACGGATGAACTCGATGAGCGCGCTTTCCTATTTGGGATCCAGGTTGGCACTGATAGTGAACTGCTTGGACGAATCGCCGGGCACGAAGTCAACAAGCTTGGTCTCAGCTGCCGATTTGAACATCAGATCTGAGTCATGCTCTGTAGTTGGCTTCTTTAAAGGGGTCATATCCGCCGGATCAACATTGTCCTTATAATACTTCAACTCCTCCGTGGCACAGACTGACTCTGCATAAGCCGCATCACCTTCCTCACATTCCAAAGCGACCCTACGGCTCCCATGAACCGTTATGGTCCCCTTGTAACCCGGCATCTTGAGCTGCAAGTAGATATAACAAGGCCGCGCCATGAACTTGGCGTAAGCCGGCCGGCCAAACAAGGCGTGATACGGGCTCCGGATCTTCACCACCTCAAATGTTAGTTTTTCCGACCGGGAGTCGTGCTAGTCCCCAAAGGCCACATCCAAGGCTATCTTACCAACAAGATATGCAGATTTGCCAGGCACCACACCATGGAACACCGTATTCGACGGTCTGAGATCTTTGTCTGTTAAACCCATGCGGCGGAATGTCTCATAGTACAATATGTTAATACTGCTTCCTCCATCCATGAGTACCTTGGTGAATTTATAGCCCCCCACCTGAGGGTCTACCACTAATGCTAGCTGGCCCGGATTATCAACCCGGGGCGGGTGATCCTCTCTGCTCCACACGATAGGCTGCTCCGACCAGCGCAAGTAACGTGGTAAGGCCGGTTCAACAGAATTCACCGCTCGCCTGTGGAGTTTTCGGTCGCGTTTATCCAAACTAGTTGTGAAAACATGATACTGCCCATTGTTCAACTGTTTTGGCTGGCTTTGATAACCCGACTGCTGCTGCTGCTGCTGGCTGTTCTGATTATTCTGGTGATTGTGACCGCCCTGATTGCGACCTGAACTGGAAGCTCCATCGTGATCTGGCCCGTGGAAACCGGATCCTGAACCGCCACCTGATCCGTGATCATACCGGAAAGCATTAGAGTTTTTGAACTCCTGCATGATATAACAATCTTTCCAAAGATGGTTAGCCGGCGCCTCCTTCGTCCCGTGCTTCGGGCAAGGCTGATTCAACAAATAGTTCAAACGGCTTGCGTTAGGATTGGGAGCCCCATTACGATTTGCCGCTTTACCTCTGCGCCGCTGCCCCCTGTCTTGTGCATTAGTGTTGGCCACAAAGTCCACGCTGCCATCCGCTTTGCGCTTGCCTCCGTTTCCATGACCCGCTAGTTTGTACTGCTGCTGTTTGGAGTTGCTATTCTTCTTTCCCTTCCCTGCTTCATCATCATTAGGCTCGGGATCCTTGGTACTGTCCGAATCGGCATACTTTACTAAAGCGGCCATGAGGGTTTCCATGTCATTACAGAACCGCTTCATTCGTCCCAACTTCAATTTTAGAGGCTCAAACCGGCAGTTGCCTTCCAGAGTTAAGATCATAGAGTCAGCATTAATCCTGTCAGACGAGTGCAAAATTTCTGAAACGCGGCGCACCCAATGGGTCGTTGATTCTCCTTCCTCCTGGACACAAGCTGCCAGGTCTACTATGGACTTGGGCTGCTTACAGGTATCCTTAAAATTTTGTATAATCCGGGCCCGCAACTGGGCCCATGAGCTGATAGAATTGGGTGGTAGGCTCTTTAACCAAGTACGAGTCGTGCCCTCAAGCATCATGGTGAAGTATTTTGCACATGCGGCCTCATCCACGTCCAGCATTTCCATGGCCATCTCATAACTCTCTACCCATGCTTCAGGGGGTAAATCAGCGGTGTAATTCGGCACCTTGCGTGGACCCTTGAAATCTTTGGGCAGGCGCACATTACGTAAAGCAGGGATCAAGCAAGGCACTCCCAAAGCGGATGTGACTCCTAGTCCGGCGAAGGTGGTAGAACGAACCGGCGTAAGTTGACCCGCACTATCCTGGGCTGCTAACTCGGCCTCCCTTTGTGCTCGGGCCCGGTCCACCACATCCTGCGCATCGCGGACACCGCCTGCCGGGCTATCGCCACAGGCTGCTTCACGGCCTCGCGCATTGCTCGATACGGTGGGTTCATTCAAGCGCCTGCTATAACTCCGGCTTGGACGGGGTGTAGAGTGGATCCGATCACGGCTGTATGAATATGCTTCCTGCTGAATCAGCGCGGTCCGGAGAAGCTCCTTAACCCGGCGTGTCTCTATCGCTTGCGGAGAATCCCCTTCGACTGGGATGGCCTCTAACCGTGCAGCGGCCACAACGAGGTTGTCCATAGGATTCGAATAATGACCCGGGGGCGTCTGGACCGGCGGAGGAACCACAATGTTTTGGTGAGGAGGTTCCATTAGGCGAGGTTGGACCGTCGCCCCTGGTCCTGGTGCCTCAATCTGGTTTGTCTCCGGGTACTGTGGTGGATTACTAGGTCCAGCTCCTGGAATGTGAAAGAGATTTCGGGGGTCAAACCCTAACGGCAGGCGTGATCTGTGCTTCCGCTTCAAAACCTCCTGTGATGCGTTCTGGTCAAGCATGACTTTATAGGCCTGGGCATCCAAAGCGGCCCGCTCTGCAGCCATTCGGTCTTTTTCTGCTGCCAGATCTGCTTTGGCTTGCACGATCTGCTCTCTCACCTTCGCAATTTCTGCATTATGGGCCTCCTGATCCGCCGGATTGTCCTCTGCCATAAACGCGGCTAGTGCATCAAACAGCTCAGATAGAACTTGAACCGGCGGGCGCATAAGGCCTCCTGACCCTGCTGCTGCTGCCGCTGCTGATCCGGAGAGCATTGCTGCGGCGGTCGAAGAGTGATTCGCCGCCTGTGTGCCGGCCATGAATATTCCAACCCGGTTGACCGGGCCCGAGGGGTCCGGAATACTGTCGCCATCGGAACAGCCCCTAATCTGGTCGTCTTGCAACTGGTACAGCGATTCGGTCTCTTCGGTCGAGGACTCGTCATCGGAATAAACGACGGTCTCACTACCGTGTTCTGATTCGTCCTCACACTCTCCTTCGTGGACGACTCCAACGAAGACACGCTTCACGGCCGGTTTAGCCCAGGTAGATCTCGCACGCTGAGCCGTCTCGATGAGGTTAGTGCAGATGTCCGGCTCAGGCCCAGGCTCACCGATTTTGCCAATGAAAACGTGTATGCGACCAAAGGGGACCCGGTACCCGTACTCGATCGAATCGGCCTCGGGACCCCATCCTGTGTCGTCGATGTAGATCCTGCCCCGACGACTCTTGGTCATCTGGCCCACAACATAGCCTTCGAGTCCCTTGAGCTTGCCCTCCAAGATCGTCAAACCATCGTGCGATAGCCCCACGGTGGGCGCCAACTGTCGTGGATTTGTCACGGCAGATGTCCTAGCGAAAGGACTTAGTCGTGGAGCCATCGCTACGAGTTTACTTGAAGGGGTTAAAGCGGACACAAAGACACGAGGGGTTTATACTAGTTCGGCCCCTTCGATGAAGGCAAAAGCCTACGTCTAGTTGTGATGGAATTGATGTGGTCTCGATGACTAGGGAGCAAACAAGCTTTGCCTAGACTCGAGTTGTTGTCGTCCTTTCTTGAACCGCCACCGGGTCGTCCCCTTATATACACGGGTGACGCCCGTCGGTCCATAGAGTCCCAACAGGTTCATATTCTTATCCCGGTTGGTATCTCTCTATTCTTAACTTACAATACAAGTTATACATCAGGTCGGTTTACGGCTACAGATTCTAAACCGACTATAGGCCTTGGGCCTTCACCTGCTTATACCATTATGAAGTTAACCCGGCCCAAGTAGGCCGGTTTATGCCTAGTGGCAATATCCCCAACAGAAACCCTTCTCCCATCTAGGGAGGAGGTCAAGGAAGAAGAAGAAGAAGGGGGCCTCTCTCCCCCTTGCTTCTGGTGGCGTCGGAGCGCTGCCGGGGGCGATCATCATCACCGCGATCTTCACCAACACCACCATCATCTTCACCAACATCTCCATCACCTTCCCACATCTATATCCAGCGGTCCACTCTCCCGCAACCTGTTGTACCCTCTACTTGAACATGGTGCTTTATGCTTCATATTATTCTCCAATGATGTGTTGCCATCCTATGATGTCTGAGTAGATTTTCGTTGTCCTATTGGTGGTTGATGAATTGCTATGATTGATTTAATTTGCTTGTGGTGATGTTGTTGTCCTATTATGCCCTCCGTGTCGCACAAGCATGAGGGATTCCCGTTGTAGGGTGTTGCAATACGTTCATGATTCTTTTATGGTGGGTTGCTTGAGTGACAGAAGCATAAACCCAAGTAAGGTGATTCTTGCGTATGGGATAAAAGGGGACTTGATATGTTAATGCTATGGTTGGGTTTTACCTTAATGAATCTTTAGTAGTTGCGGATGCTTGCTATAGTTCCAATCATAAGTGCATATGATCCAAGAAGACAAAGTATGTTAGCTTATGCCTCTTCCTCAGATAGAATTGCAATAGTGATTACCGGTCTAGTAAGATAGTCAATTCCTTAGGGACAATTTCACAACTCCTATCACCACTTTTACACACTCGCTATATTTACTTTATTGCTTCTTTATCTAAATAGACCCTAGTTTATATTTATGTGCTCTTTATTATCTTGCAAACCTATCCAACAACACCTACAAAGTACTTCTAGTTTCATACTTGTTCTAGGTAAAGCGAACGTCAAGCGTCCGTAGAGTTGTATCAGTGGCAGATAGGACTTGAGAGAGTATTTGTTCTACCATTAGTTCCTCGTTGGGTTCGACACTCTTACTTTTCGAAAGAGGCTACAACTATCCCGTATACTTGCAGGTCATCAGCCAGCAGCCCGTATCATGGTCGCGCCTACCACGACCATCGCGTCGCTCGCGCGGTCGCGCCCTTGGAGATTTAACACGGTGCGTTAGGCTATCTGATGTTGGCATGTCATATATAGTCATCACTTAGTCACTCATACTACAACAAGGTTAGCTATAAGGTTGGCTATAAGTGAATTTTTTTTACTTCTCTCTATCTCTTTCTTCGTACTCCCTCCGTCCCATAATATAAGAACATTTTTGACACTAGTGTAGTGCCAAAAACGTTCTTATATTATGGGACACATGGAGTACTAGTATTTATTGCATTTGCCAAGGAGTGACCTCTTCTAATGAAATGGTGTCCTTATTAGTTTTTTGTTGCTAAGTTTGCTTCATTTAATTATCTATAGACTCAAAATTGTCTTTTCACCTAGGTACACGCTCTTAGCACCGTTTCTTCCTTGGGTCACCAAACTAGTCTCTCTCTTCTTGATTAACTTGCCACATCAGACTTTATGCCTATGTGGCAAGCTTAGCACCTGTAGGAGCAAGTAAGTACAATATGTGGAGGAAAGAGAGGCAAGGAAAAAGTGGAGAAGTGGACTCTCATGCAAGAGCCAGCCTCTACTACATGGTGGAGCATTGGGAGAGGCACCTGTATGGAGGTGGTCAGGAATCGGGAAACTCACGCCGGTCGTAGTGACGCAGTTAAAATGATAATGGCAAGTCAAATCATGGGGCCCCACCTATCCAGCAGTAACTCGCTCTCAAATGACATAGCCCTACATTTGCAGTAGCCTACTCCCTCGTCTTCTCGCATCTCTATCGAACCGACTAGGCAAAACTGCCGCGCCTACCGCGCAGGAAAAGCCCGCACAGTATACTCCCTCCGTCTAGCTGACCAAGGTGGAGAGGAAAATGAGAGAACTTAATGTTTAGTATTTGCTAAGGCTGGTTGTAATGGTACTAACCTTAGCAATTTTGATGAGGTGTCATAGAATTAAATGAAGAAAGATAGAGAGTTGAGTACTATGTGTCATACATGGCAATAAATAAAGTACTACATGATACTAATATATGATACATAGCGCAGAAGTACTAAGTATTATTAATACAGTTTTGCTAGAACTCATCTAGATGGGATATAATTTGGTCTCATTCATCTTTAATATCCATTGGATGTGATGCTATAAGATGCGTGTGTGCTGACGTGGGTTGTATTTGTTCTTGTTTTCAAAGTGAATGAGACCAAATTATATCTCATCTAGATGAGTTCTAGGTACTCCCTTATTAATATCATTGCGTGCCACGAACTGACCACTGCATGTCATGTTTGATAGTCTCAAGTCATTAAAAGCATACAAGCCCCACATCTCTTATTGGTTGATTCCTCTATTTATGTCAAAAAATAAGAAACAATGTGAGAGTTAATGCACCACGCCTATGTGCTTACTATTTGGTTTTTGTAAGATGACTTAATACTCACCTAGACGGAGGGAGTATTCGATTTGACAGCGGGCTGCGTAGTTCCCGATACGGCTTTAATGCAGACGAGGGAGGGAGTAGCGGTTCCCGAAATGTTGAACGGCCAATGCATCCTCCTTCAATTAATGCATGAGGGAAGTAATGGGAGGAGGTCCGGGAAAAGAGGCTGCACGATGTGAATGCAACACAGTTTGCCCTCATTGCCCTCATATAAAGGCGCCCCTCCATTCCAATGCATCTACCACATCGTACGCACCTAAGCATTTGCCTAAGCACCTACACTAAGCATAAAAGAGCTCACTCCAGACCCATGGCGGCGATGCGCGTGAGCGGCCAGCGGCTATGCCAGATGGTCCATGACGCGGGCCTGCGGCATGGCCCCGAGGATCGTCTCCAGACGGTGTTGGAGAATGGCTGGTGGATGGTCGCTGTCGATGCCAACTACGACTCTCAGTTGGACCAGATGATCGTTGCCACCAGCAAGCAGTTCACTATCCTCAAGAAGCTCGTGGACGACATCGTCGTACTCCTCCAGCCCGCGCGCCTGGGCTCCTCATTGCCTGCCACCCTAATCGGCCTCCATGGTCGGAACCTCTTTCAAGCACTAGTGGCCCTGCGACTGCCCGCCGACACCATGAAGAATGTCCACCTAGAGGTCGCGCTCGCCGCGAGGCACCTTGCCCTGCAAGAATTCGTCAACCTACACATCCACGTGTACGAGCAAATCGTGTACAAAGGTATCTACAAGGCCAGTGAGGACGCTACGACGTTGGCCTTCCTCAACCGGCTGGAAGCCTTGGATGCCTTTGCTGAGAAGCACCTCAACATCGCCACAAAAGCCGGCGCTCCTTAGCCGCCGGTCGGTGGCCCGGCGCACTAAGTTGAGGAGGAGGAGGTCGTACGTTCATGGATCCATCTTTCTTCTTGCCTTCTGTAACCACCACTGCGATCGCATCATCGTGGCCTTAATTCTTATTCTGTTGTTGCATTCTCGTTCCAGTCAATACTGACATGTGTGATCCCTTTGCTTAATTATATGCATCACTGTAACTAGTACTCCATCTGTCAATTTATAAGTTGTGCTTACCTTTTCCATCAACTTCGTGCAACACACGGGCATCTTGCTAGAAACACTAGAATATGTCTATATAATCCATATGTGATAGTCCATTTGAAATCTCTAAAAAGACAAATATTTAGGTACGGAGGGAGTAATATATTAGGAGTATATCAAAACAAGAGTGATTTCTTTCAAGTTTGTGAACAAATACTACTATTCTACTACTTTGGATCCGTCGCAACGCACGGGCACATTGCTAGTAAAAGGAAAAGGCCTGCCGCGTTTGCATCGCACCCCCACACGCCCGGGAATCGGGAGTACTCCACGGCCCGTCCGGCACGACACATAGCTTAGGGAAGGCGTGTTGCCTAGTATTTTCACTTTCATGTGGGACCGTCATTGAGCAAACCGACACCCCACTCGCCGCCGGGTTGGTAAACAGAAACGAGGGGAAGATCTAGCTGTAGCACGGAAGCCACGAAATTTGGTGTCAGATGGGGCTTGTTGATAGAGTAGGAGCATTCCGTACTAGTACAACTCCTACTAGTACCATGTTTGTACTCCTAATACTATATTACTAGTACTACCACTATACAACTAGTAGGTACGTGCACGGCACAACATTGTAGGAACAAAAAATGGGAAGATCTTGTTTTGGGTGATTTATCTTTTTTTCAATCAACGTAGTATGAATAATATGATGTGGGGGGCACCCATGAAGCTTATGTGGCTTAGTTGCATGGCTACGAAAGGTTAGAGAAAAATAAATAGATAATGTGTTTAGAGTGCACTCCACTAAATAGATATACTTTGGATCAATTGCAATAGACCGGCACATCTATATCTATACCCCCTATATAGTGTGTGAAAAACTTTGAAAGTTGGTCATTCAATGAAGCCAATCCGACGGTACAAAGATGGCAAATCCGAGCACTATTGGTCGTTGGATATCATCCACCAGATTCTGCCACATGTATTATCTAGAAGACTCCATGGTTGAACTTAATTCATGACTAACTTTGCCACAACTAAGCTTAGGCAAAGTTATTAGTTCTTCAAAATGAGAGCCACAAGTTGGCAAGCTAAGGGAATATTGCCACATTTTTTGTGTGTATGTCATGTGGGTCCTTAGTGTGGCTTGCCTAAGGTGTGGCTTGAACCAAACACTCACCTAAGTTAATCAAACTTGCCTAACCTTACGTGGGGCTCGTTGGATATTATCTACATTCCACCAGATTTTGCCACATGTAGTATCTAGAAAAATCCACATGTAGAAGCATAATGCACAAACCACCAGAATCTCATGCGTGCAATGCACGTGTACCTTACTAGTACTGTTGGTATTAGTAAGAAACAAATTCCAGTTTTGGCACGAGCTCGTACTACAGGAGCACCACAAGGCCTGCCGCAGGAGTTACATTTCCCTCGGGGCCCACGGGACCGAACTTCAATGGCTTAGTGCCCGGCCTATGAGTCAATGAAATGCGGACCTTAAATGCGGCTGGCCCACATGTCATTCTCATGGTGGTGGCGTGGTTCGCGACTCACTCGTTCGATATGAACCGGCGGTGGTGGCGTGGCCGTGGCGAGGGTGCCACAACTGGGCTTCGGGGCGTTACGAGGCGTAGATGGCCACACCGGCGGGTACTACCTGTAGTACAGAAGTACTCCAGTAGAGGATTGATGCCCGGGACAAAGTGTGTCACAGCCTCTAGATGAAAATTCGATGGTGCGGGAATACGAATCGGAGCACAGCAGTGGAGCAGGCAAACCGCATCCAACCGGGTGTGTCTGTGGTAGAAAGTTGATGGTCGCCGCAGTTCAGCTGGCCCGCATGTCATGCACACAAAGGCAGAGGAGCGGTGGGGCCGAGAGGGATGAGGGGCACATCGGGGGGGGGGGTGAGGATCCCCTGACGTGAACAATCCTACCATTCTGTCACTGACATGTGGGACCCATAAGTGTGGGTTCCACCTGTCAGTGAAGGAAAGGCAGGGCAAGGCAGTGATAGCCACATCAGAGGATCCATGTCCACGTCAGGGGACGTCGTGTCGTGGGTTGGAGCAGCGTCGTGGGAATCGCATGTGGGTGTGGCAGTGGTAGAAACAAGAAACCTGATGGTCGTCGTGGTTCAACTTCCATGGGCAAGCTGTCATGTCTGCTGACACATGTATATTAAACTAGAGTGTTTATATTTCAAGCACGTGAACAAGTATTATTCTACTACTTTGGATCCATTTCAACACACAGGCCAGCACAATGGTAGTAGTAGTGTCCATCTCTATCTCTAGAGGCCTTCCCTCGTTCATCCTTTTCCCTCACAAGATAAACTACTCATACAAATGCATCTTGATGTTCCGTGGAACGCACGAGGATGTTTCCTTGGGGGTCTCTCCAGTGCGGCGTGGCCGTAGTTGCAAGTTGACGCCCCTTGAGATGTCGATGTTCAGGGGCACTCGGATTTCCTCCGATGAGCAGGTAAGATGAGCTTGATCACGTAGTAAATGCATTCTAAAGACTACTTCCGTGTCCATTTCCTAATCCTCCCCCTGCCCACTGTTTCACAGGTTAGGCTCGGTTTGAGTGGAGATTGGCTTGCATATGTACGGGAGGGTACCAACATCAATTTGCACAACATTTACAATGGTGACACCGTTCCTGTAGAACCTTTGTCCAACATTGGGATCAACCATGCAACGGGCCACCGTATGAATTGGTACGATGGAACCACGGTGAGATTGAATTAGATAGCATGAACCTTGCACATGGCGGTCAAAGGCGGACCATGCTATCTGCGGCCGATTTGTTGCCGTACGAGTACAAAGACGTTGTGCTCCTTTCTAACCGCATCTTCGCGGTGACAAACCAGGGGACTTATTTTGTATGGGACACATCCTACGATATACTCCCTTTCTCCCAGTTTATTTGTTTTTGGATCTTTTCGTTTTATAAGTTTCAAATTCAAATTTAGAGCTCCCCATCACATGTTGAGATTACATTGTCCATTAAATCATTGCGTGCATGTATAGTAAAGAAACAAATCTCGAGTTTGGCACGAGTTCGTGCAGCGGTAGCACCACAAGTCCTGGCGCAGGAGTTACATTTCCCTCTCAGGGCCGTCGGGACTGAGCTTCAGCGCCTTACTACACCTACCTTTGAGTCAATAACATGTGGACCCAATAGGTGACTGGTCCACATGTAATGCTCCCGAAGGCAGAGGGGCAGTAGGTCCAAGAGGGGTGAGCCACAGGTCGGGGGACGTGTGGTGTCATGGGTTCGAGCGGCATCGTGGGAATCGCGTGTGGCTGTGGTAGAAACTTAATGCTCGCCGCATTTTAGGTGACCCACATGTCATGCACACAAAGGCAGAGGGGCGGTGTGGCCGAGAGGGGTGAGGCGCACATTAGGGGACGTGGTGCCGTCGGTTGGAGAGGCGTCGTGGGAATCGCGAGATGAAACATGATGGTCGCCGTAGTTGAACTTCCATGGACAAGTTTTCATGTCTACGGACACATGCACTGCATACCGATCACTAGAAGGAGTAGCAGAGAAAGCTATATATGCGGATAAATAGTTCCTTATAGTCAAGCGGACCCACGCTACTACTCTGTTCCAAAGACATGCATACCATCGAAATAGTCCATCTATATCAATATACACCGAGAGGGAATAATTTTTTTTACAAGAGAGGAAATAGTTCGTCCATCCATAATGCCCTCCTGCTGGTGCAGCCTTTTCTTCTTCTTTTTCTTCTTCTTCTTCTTCTTCTTCTTCTTCTTGTTCTCATTTTCTGTAGGAGACGACTTCGCAACAAGCTCTTTGGACCTTGCAGCTATCTCGAAACTCACACGGGCATCGAGGGCAGCATATTTTATCCGCTCATACGTCAAGGGATAATTCTCCCATCCAGACGAGCTTAATGCCACCGTCTCATCACCCTTCTGAAGATTTGTACCGAGCACAAAATTTTCTATGTCGAATAAGGATGGTGTCTGTTTATCACAATCTTCTACAGGAATTTTGATTCTGGTTTGTAGGTCAGCGATGCTTTTCAAATCAAGGTTGTACGGCTCCAGCTTCTGTTTCTCCCCTTCGATGGCTGCCCCACAGAAGTATACGTCCTCCTGAGACAAGAAATCATGAAGCTGACCTGGTATGGAGGGCGAGTGTATGATGTGGTACACCAAAACATCATCTTCGAGGCACAGCTGAAGGACGATGGTGCGTTGGATCTTCCCAGGGGCACGCTTCGTGCACTCTGCGTCGAGACCGATGACCCTCGTCTCTAAATTTTCGAGGGAGTTTGTCGGGGAAGCTGATCCACGAACACCTATGGGACCGGCAGACCGAGCCCCTTTCGGTTCGGCGGGGGGCAGAGATCGCACGAAGAGCGGATCGAGGCGAAGCACACGAGCAGTTTACCCAGCTTCGGAGCTCTCCGGAGAGATAATACTCCTACTGCTGCTTGTCTGATTGTATTGAGTTCTTGCTCAGGAGCGCTAAGTGCTATAGTACACACCAGCTGCTAACGAGACCGAGGGTGAGTGTTTCTGGCTTCGAACCGAACCCCCTCTACGTTGCACATGGGCCTCCTTTTATATGCTGAAGGGGTCACCGACAGGTGGCAACGCAGACAAGGGTAAAAATGGAAAAGGGAGTTGCGGTTGGTACAGCTACCTGTACAGTGTATCCTACCTAACCCTGACGGCAGGGGACAAAGGCCTTAAATGCCCGTCTGTGTCGCACAAATAGTGCAGAAAAGGACCGTCAGGGACGCCACCGTTCGCCACGATGGCAATCTTGTCAGCGCCGCTTGCCACCTCGCACCGCTGGCTGCATAGACTCTTGCCACGAGCGCCTGGAAAGGCCCCAGGGTGACACGTTGGTGGATGTGCTGGAGCACGGGTACAGAGTGGTAGCTTGTCGCGGCAGGCGCCTTGCCGCGGTCGTTGTTTTGTCGCGCTCGGAAGCTTGTCGCTCATCGGGCCTTGCCGGGACGCGTGGTGCGTCGCGGCAAGTTCCTTGCTATGCCTTGGTTGGCCTTCCAGGCAAGCACCTCTTGCCGGGGTCTTGTCTCCTTAGTTTAAATACTTTGTTCTTGAATGGCTCCAAAGGAACCACAGAGGACCTTGGCGGTCACCCGGCAAGCTTTCCCGCGGGGCGCTGCAACTGCCCGTGCACAAGTTCGGGATACTAGGGTACCCCTATTCTAGTACACCGACAGGAGCCCCCGGGCCTGGGCCACACACGATGCCGAGCGCTGTTGGGCCAGGCCCAAAATAGGGCAGGGGCATGCGCGGCCTGGGTTACGCCGTATCTTACTCCGTATCCACCGCGCCCTCCCCCAATGGCACGCGTCGAATGCGGCGTTGTGGGAGAGATCATGGGTGGTTTCTTTATTCGGAAGGACGAAACGTCTGCCCCCTCCCTCTTTATAAGCGGGGGAAACAGGGGCAGTTCGCCCATCTCGTCGATTGTTGCTCCAATTTCACAAATCTCCGCCGCTCCCCCCTTCTCCCCGAAGCTGAAAGAGAGCAGCGCTCCGCCCCCCATTGCCACCAGCACCACCAACGCCGTCGATCTCCCCCACCACTTCTGCCATGGCTCCAAAAGCCGACAAGGGGAAGGGCGTGAAATCGGTCGAGGCGCAGCGGCTCGCGGCGCTGCGAAAGGAGCGGGCCATCTTCCCCCCTCAGCTCGGCGCGAAGGAGCTGAGGGAGTACTACTACCTCTTCTGGTCGACGGAGACGCGAGCGCATCCGCGCACGAAGGTACTCCCGGCCGCCGCTTCAGAACTAGCTCCAAACGGGTATACCTTCTTCATGCTGTTCTTCTACTGCGGGCTCTGCCCGCCCTTCTCTGAATTCTTCTGCGACATCATGAACACCTACGGGTTCCGCCTCCTTGACTTCACCCCCAACACTGTTCTGACCATGGCAGTTTTCGCACATCTCTGCGAAAACTTTGTCGGAGTCCATCCAAACGTAGCTCTTTTCTGCCACTTCTTTATGCCCCGGGTTGAGAGAGGGGAGCCTCTTGCCGGCGGGATCGCTTGGATCTCGAGAGTCGGCAAGAAGGAAGCTTATCTGGAGGGAGAGCTCCGCAGCAAGTGGGAGGAATGGAGAGCAGAGTGGTGCTGGATTGTCGAGGAGAACCCGCAGCCATTTACTGCCCTGCGCCAAGCCCCAATAGTGTGTGGCAACGATTGGAGCAACGTGGCCCAGGAAGACGATAGGCTGAAGATTGCCGTCACCCGTATCCTTCGCCTCAGGCTTGCCGGGATCATTGTAGGCGCTGTTGGCGCAGATTTTCTTTGCCGCAGCATCGCCCCTCTGCAGGAGAGGAGGAGACCCGCCTGGGAGTTCCAGAACTCGGCGGATATCATGAGTTTGCGCCCGGGCCTAAACTTTAACTTCACCATCCTGGAGCTGGACGTGATGCTCCTGGAGCTGTTCAAGCGCGATCCTCAACATCCATTCATGTTGCCGAGGAGTGTTGTTCCGTTGTGCAACAACTCCTCGCTCGACCGCATCCGCGCAATGATGCCGCTGTGCGACTCGCAGAGAATCGTCCCGACTTGGCAAGAGCCTGCAGACGACGTTGTGCGGGATTTCTTTGACGGCTTGGTAGAAGTGTCGGTCCGCGCTGATGAGCAGAAGAGCCTCACTCGCGAGACCACCAATGATGAGATGCAGCGCATCGCCACCAGGCTGGAAGAGGCGGCAGCAGCCACTGCTGCTGGCGTGTTTGGATTCACCGTGGAGGAGGCAGAGGCAGCAGAGGCGGCAAGCCTTGCCGAGCACGAGGAGTTTGCCGGCGAGGAAGAGCTTGCCGGGCCTGAAGCTGAGTCGAGCGAGCCCGGCGAGGGAGAGCCTGTTGGACCCGAACCTTCGGACAGCTTGCCACAAGCGGAGCCCCCAGCTCCACCAAGAATGCGTCTCCGCAAGGCCGGGGACGTAGCGGGACGGCAAACGAGTCAACAGCCACCGTGCCGTGCGACACGCTCTACCGCGGCAAGCACTGTTGCCGCGGGAGCGCCTCACGCCGCTGCGGCAACTAGAGCGGGGTCTTCCCGGTCCACCACTACTGCCCCTGCCAACCGGGCAAGGGAACCTACTCCTCCACCTCGTTGCACCGGAGGTGAGCCGGACTTCGACCTCTTCGCGCTCAGCTCCAACGAGGAAGAAGAAGAGTAAGATTCTTCGCTGTTCTTGTAGTTCTTCAATTTTTGTTGTTTCGTCTTGTGTCTGATTTGCTTTACTCTGAACTCGTTCCTTTTCAGGACTATGGCCTAGAGAGCGGAGAAGAGAGCCAAGGCCCCGGTGATTGTCATCGAGGACGATCCCACCGCGACGGCAGAGGACATGCCCGAGACCACCTTGTCGGACCCGGCAACCATTCCTCAAAGCAGCCCCCAGCGCAGCCCCCCACGTAAGTATATGGTTTACTTCATGTTGTCAGGTGCGTATGGGTGCTCTCTCTTTGCTGATATCTGACTGTTGGTTTGTGTAGGAGCAGAGCAGCCTCACCAGGAGTGCCCGGAAGCCGCTCCTGAAATGCCTTCTGCTTTGACTACACCGCCAAGGGAGGATTCCCTGGCAAGGGAGCGTTCTCCGGCAAGGGACAGTTCTCCGGCAAGGGACAGCACCGGTGATCCTCCGGTGGTTGAGACCTCGGATGCAGATCCTAGTACAGGTAATCCTCTCGCCTGAAAAACTTCCCTTGAGTTCTTCTTCTTCTGATTTTCTTTTTGAATATTTGCCTGACCTTTCTCCCCTCTTCGGTCGTCAGATCCACCGGCCACGGAGCCGATGGAAACCGAGGCCGCTGACGAGGAGAACGCGCGCGGAAACAACGACGACGCCGCCGCCACCGAAGAAGAGGCCGGCGCTGATGATCCCGCCGGCGAAGAGGTCGCCAAGGCTGCCGCTGCAGAAGCTGGCGAGGAATCCGGCGATCGCACTGACGGCCCCGAGGCTGCAGGAGCACCAGGCACTGCACCGACCGCCGATCCCTCTGCCGCTGCTGCAGCGCCAGGCTCCGAAGAGCCCCAGCCCGGCGCCTATTTGAAGGCCGGCGATGGCGTCTTCATCAAGCTCCCCTGGGCATCGAGCTCCAGGGCGCCAGTCGAAGGAGAAACTTTTAACGAAGAGGTGCTTGCCTCCGCTGGGCTGGCGCTGGTCGACGCGCCAAGCAGCAACAGCGACGAGCCTGAGGAGGAGCGGCTGCTGCGGAAGCTATTGTCGCTCTACCGCGCCCGACAAGCCAAGCTGGAATCTCGAGAAGCGCTCGTCGCGAGGGCGGGAGTGGACATTGAGAAGCACACGGAGGAGCTCCGGAGTCTCAGGCAGGAAGCTCTCCGGTCTCTGGCAGAGGAGCGGGAGCAAGTCGCCGAGGAGCGGAAGGCCTTCCTCCTCGCAAAGGCTGAAGTTGAAGAGCAACAATGGCTTGTCGCCAAAAGTCTATTTGCGCAGGAAGGAGAGTTGGCGCAACGCAAGGTCAATCTTGACAGCCACGAGGAGGAGCTTGCCGCGCGCGAGCAAGCAATTGGCGGGGCTCTCAAGGAAGCAAGGGATGCTGCCGCAGCTGCCGAGGCCGCCAAGAAGGAGCTGCAGACGAAGGTGGCGTAGCTGGAAGCCGATTTGAGGGCGAGCGGCGAGGAGCTTACCGCGCTCAAGCGTGAGCGCGAGAAGGACACTGCCGCTCATGGTGAGCTGCAGGGTCTTCTCGCTGAGTGGAGCAAGGAGCTCAGCGCCGCCAAGGATTCCAATGCAGATCTCGAGTTGAAGTTGGCTACTTTGACCGAGACGCTGGACGGCGCCAGGGAGCGGGAGGTGGCCTTGTCGGAGAAGATCAAGGCCGACGAGGCGCTGCTGGCGAATGCTGCTGCCGCCCATGACGCTTTCAGGGAGACTGTGGAGCACTGGACTGAGGGTCTTGTGGATCTTGCCGCCGCCATCGACGGGGAGCTGGCGCAGCTGGGGATGGAGGATCTCGGGTACTCCTCCGACGAGCACCTCCAACCCAGCGCCAAGCTCAGCTTGTTCCTCAAAGGCATGGCGACGGTCCTCCAGCGACTCCGGGAGAAGATCCCAAAGCAGCTGGCCGACGAGTCGCGCAAGATCTGTGCAGGAGCTCTCCAGAAGGTGCTGATGAAGGTGGCCTTCCGCAACCCAGGCCTCAACTTCACCAACGTCCTCAAGTCCTTGCCGCCAGATGCTGATCTGGAAGCGCTCAAGGCCCTTGTCGCACCCATTGTGGACAAGGTGAGCAGAATCAAGAGGGTTGAGGGCGACCGCATAGATTAGGCCGCCCGTTTTCTCTTTTTCTTTGTCGTTGCTAGTCATGTTATGAGAACAATCTGTTAGAGCTGCGACAAGCTATCTTGTAATATAACTCTATTTTGGGTAGAGATTTGCTATGTTATTCCCTTTACTTGATTCCTTCCTTTGTATGTTTTTGCCCTATGCTTTTAGGGAACTTGCCGGCGCAGGCACCTTAGCCGCGAGCGCTGAGTGCGGGACGTCAGCAGCCTGCTGGCGGTGCCGTTACCGACAAGAAACCTTGTCGCAACTAGTCGCAACTCACTTAAATTGTTGAGTGGACTCGAAACAAAGTAAGGGCGCAACTAGCTACGAGTTGGTTCCTCCGCGCACAGGTTTTCCATACAAAGCACGGTCGTTCAAGGAAGATAACTTAAAAATTTTAAACTGATTGCTCAAACTTTGGTAACTTAGCTTTTCTATCGTTTGCTTTCCGGTAAGGCGAAACTTCCTTGAACGATGCCTGGTCCACACCATTATCTTCTCCATTCCCCCCGGCAAACTTGTGTGCGAGGGAACCTTCCTTTCCTTTTTAAGAAAAGGAAAGAAGTGAAAATAAAGATATGGAGCCTTACGGCTCGTTATTGCTTACCGGGGGTAGGTGCTACACAAAGTGTCAGATAATGCATGCAAATACAAAGTAGAAAGCATGAAATTGACAAGATGTGCGGAGCACATGAGCTTTACTTATGCACGGGATCTGCGCCCGGCTTTGTACAAAGGATTACATGCAACATCGACAAGACTTGTACAAAAGGTGGTTGCCGGAACAGGTTCCGGCAACCGCGCCCTACGGGTAAAACTTACGAAGAATCTCAATGTTCCAGGAGTTGCTCACCGGAATGCCATCTTCGGTCTCAAGGCGGACAGCGCCAGGCCTAGTGACTCGTTTCACTCGATAAGGGCCTTCCCACTTCGGCACCAACTTGTTGGAATTCTTGGCGGACTGAACGCGCCGAAGAACAAGGTCGCCTTCCTCGAAACTTCTGGCATTAACTTTGCGGCTATGGTAGCGGCGCAAAGCTTGCTGGTATCGAGCAGCTCGTACAGCAGCCTGAAGACGGTCCTCCTCAAGGAGCAGCGCGTCATCTTGCCGCAGCTGCTCTTGCTCAAGCTCATCATAAGCGAGCACTCGAGGTGATCCGTATACGAGTTCCGTGGGGAGAACTGCCTCTGCTCCATAGACTAGAGCGAAAGGTGTCTGGCCAGTGGCTCGATTTGGCGTCGTCCTGATCGACCAAAGAACCACCGGCAGCTCCTCAATCCAGTTCCTTCCGCACTTGCGCAGCCTGTCGAAAGTCCTAGTCTTGAGCCCGCGCAGTACTTCAGCATTTGCCCTCTCCGCTTGACCGTTGCTTCTCGGATGAGCAACAAAAGCGAAGCAGACCTTGGCGCCAAGATCTTGGACGTATTGCATGAAGGTGTGGCTCGTGAATTGCGTGCCGTTGTCGGTGATGATCGTGTTAGGGATCCCAAAACAGCAAACAATCGACCTGAAGAACTTGACTGCTGACTATGTTGTCACCTTCCTCACTTCTTCCACTTCCGGCCACTTTGTGAACTTGTCGATTGCAACGTACAAGTATTCAAAGCCCCCGACAGCTCGGGGAAAGGGGCCGAGGATGTCGAGCCCCCAGACCGAAAATGGCTAGGATAAAGGGATCGTCTGGAGAGCTTGAGCTGGCTGGTGTATCTGTTTGGAATGAAACTGGCACGCTTCACACTTGGTTACTTGTGCAGTTGCATCCTGGAGGGTTGTCGGCCAAAAGAAACCTTGCCGGAACGCTTTGCCTACAAGTGCTCTTGCGCCAATGTGGTGACCACATATGCCTCCATGTATCTCTGCCAACAGCTTTTGTCCGTCTTCCCGGTGAATACACTTCAATTTCACACCATTGAGTCTTCTTCTGTACAGTGTGTTGTCGACAAACTGGTACATACTTGACTGCCGGGCTACTCTTTCCGCTTCTTCTTGCTCTTCGGGAAGTTCTCCTGTCTGAAGGAAACAGACAATCTGCTGTGCCCATGCTGGAGCTTGCGGCTCGACAACAAGGACTAAAGGCACATCTGCTGCTGCGGGAACATCCGCTTCTACGGCGAGAACCTGTGGCTCTGCCAGAGCTTGATGTTCCCCGGCAAGCTTGCCGGAGCAAAACTTGTCGGAAGCGTCTGCTTCAACGGAACAAACCCTAGGGCTTGCCGGAGCAGACTGCTCCTCAGCATCCTTGGTGTTGATCTTGAGGACCTTCTTGGCGGCGGCTTCGGGAAGCTCTGCCGGAAAATAGTCACCAGAAATCAACTTCCTCTTCTTGCTTTGTCCAGTTGATGGTGTTACGGGCGGTTGAGTCAGCTTCAGCACAAAGATCCCTGGTTCCACAGGTAACTTAAGTGCGGCGCGCTTTGACAGGCCATCGGCAATGTCGTTCTGAGCTCTTAGAACATGTTCCATCTGCAGGCCGTCAAAGTGCTCTTCTAGCTTCCTCACTTCATCAACATAAGCTTCCATCAACGGACTCTGATAATTCTTGTTCACTTGCCGGACGACAAGCTGGGAGTCACCCCTGACAATGAGCTTCTTGATCCCAAGGTCTGCTGCGATCCTGAGACCGGCAAGCAAACCTTCATACTCTGCAGTATTGTTCGTTGCTTGCTCCTTGGGAAAGTGCATCTGGACTACATACTTGAGGTGCTCTCCGGTGGGTGCAACAAGTAGCACGCCTGCACCGGCGCCTTGCAGCGAGAAGGCACCATCAAAGTACATCAGCCACTCTTTGCTTGCTTCCTTGACGGGGATGCTCGTTTCTGGAATTTCTTCATCTTGTGTTGGCGTCCACTCTACTATGAACTCTGCCAATGCTCTGCTCTAGATAGTTGAAGTGCTCTCAAACTTGAGGCCAAAGCTTGACAGTTCCAGTGCCCACTTGACAATCCTGCCTGTTGCTTCTGGATTTTGCAGTATCCTCTTCAGCGGAAAATGAGTGACGACTGTGATCTCATGTGCTTGGAAGTAATGGCGCAGCTTTCTCGAGGCCATGAGAAGGCCGAAAAGCAATTTCTGCACACCAGAGTACCTTGACCTAGCCCCCTGTAGAAGGGAACTGGCGAAGTAAACTGGGCGCTGCACCATTCTCTTCTGCGTCTTCTCACGCGCCTGCGCAGATCCCTCTTTGTCGGGACCAGAGCTTGCCGGCGAAGTCCCCTGCTTGTCGCTGGATGCATCTGCCGTGGTTGCTGGCTCATCGTCCGCCTCCCTCTCCGCTACTAACGCAGCACTAACCACTTGATTGGTTGCCGCTATATATAGCAGCAACTTCTCTTGTGGCCTAGGTGCGACAAGTGTTGGAGTGGAGGACAGGTATCTCTTCAAGTCCTGCAGCGCAGCCTCCGCTTCCGGAGTCCATTTCATTGGACCTGCCTTTTTCAATATTTTGAAAAATGGTAGGGCACGCTCAGCAGACCTAGAGATAAACCTACTGAGAGCAGCCACGCAACCGGCAAGTCTTCGTACATCCTTGACGCGCTTTGGTGCTTCAATCTGCTCAATGGCCTTGATCTTGTCGGGATTGGCCTCAATTCCGCGTTGAGACACAAAGAACCTGAGAAGCTTGCCGGAGGGGACTCCAAACACGCACTTCTCGGGGTTAAGCTTGAGGTTGATCTTGCGCAGATTTGCAAAGGTTTCGTCTAAATCTTGAATCAGAGTCGCCTTGTCCTTGCTCTTGACCACTATGTCATCCATGTAGGCTTCCACATTTCTGTGCATTTGCGGTTTCTGACCAGTTAAGAGGCGTTCGACACCTTCGTCCATAGAGAACTTCAAAAGGGGCTTTACCCAAGCTAGATTGATAGCTATTGTTATAAGCAAATTCAGCAAATGGAAGGCATTTCTCCCAATCCATTCCGAATGAGATAACAGAAGCTCGAAGCATGTCTTCTAGAATCTGGTTGACACGTTCTACTTGACCACTTGATTGAGGGTGAAAAGCAGTGCTAAAGGAAAGGCGGGTTCCCATAGCATTTTGGAAACTTTCCCAAAATCGAGAGGTGAAGAGACTCCCTCGATCCGAGTTAATTTCCAGTGGAACACCATGGAGAGACACTATTCGGGAGATGTATAAGTCTGCTAATTGACTAGCGGTTATACTCTCGCGAACAGGTAAGAAATGGGCTACTTTGGAAAGACGATCGACAACGACGAAGATAGCGTTATTCCCTCTCTTGGTCCTAGGAAAACCGGTAATGAAATCCATACCAATTTTGTCCCATTTCCATTCAGGAATAGCTAAGGGTTGAAGGGTGCCAGCAGGCCGTTGATGCTCTTCTTTTACACGACGACAGACGTCGCAACTAGCAACAAACTAAGCAATGTCTCTCTTCATCCTAGTCCACCAGAACCTCTGGCGTAGGTCCTGATACATCTTAGTACTACCGGGATGAATGGTGAGAGGAGATTCATGAGCCTCCTTAAGGATCAACTGCCTTAGATGTTGGTTCCTGGGAACCACTAAACGGTTCTCAAAATACACAACACCATGATCATTTGTGGAGAAACATCTAGCACCTCCGCTAGCAATGTTCTCCTTGATCCTAGATATTCCTTTGTCTCGCTTTTGGGCAGCGATGATTTGATCCGTAAGAGTAGGTGTCGCCACCAAGGTGGAAAGAAAACCTTGAGGAATAATGTGAAGGTTAAGCTTCTGAAATTCCTCATGGAGAAGTGGTTGACTTTGTTGTAACATCAGATTGTTACAATAAGATTTATGACTTAGTGCATCAGCCATGACGTTGGCCTTTCCTGGGGTGTAAGTTATCCCTAAGTCAAAATCCGTAATCAACTCAACCCAACGTCTTTGCCTGAGATTCAAATCCGGTTGGGTGAAGATGTACTTCAGACTTTGGTGATCGGTGAAGATTTCGCAACAATTACCGAGGAGGTAATGTCGCCAGGTTTTAAGTGCATAGACTACAGCTGCAAGCTCTAGATCATGAGTAGGATAATTCTCCTCATGTGGGTGCAATTGCCGTGAAGCATAAGCAATTACGTGACGATCCTGCATGAGAATGCAACCTAGTCCTTGTCACGAGGCGTCGCAATAAATAACAAAGTCCTTAAAGAAATCTAGTGGTACCAATACGGGAGCAGATGTCAGGTGTCTTTTCAGTTCCTGAAAGCTGTGCTCACATTGTGGAGTCCACTCGAACTTGTTATCTTTCTTGAGGAGTTCAGTTAGAGGTTTAGCAACTTTGGAGAAGTTCTCGACAAGGCGGCGGCAATAGCTCGCTAAGCCAAGGAAACTCCGAACTTGCTTGACCGATTCAGGTGGAGTCCAATTAAGGATGGCTTGAACTCGCTCGGGGTTAACAGCAATACCTTTACCGGAAATTACATGCCCTAGATAGGTCACTTCTGGCAACCAAAATTCACATTTAGAGAACTTGGCATAAAGGCGATGCTCTCGAAGTTTCATCAACACTAGCCTTAGATGTTTGGCATGTTCTTCCTCGTTCTTGGAGTAGATGAGTATATCATCGAGGTAGACCACGACGAATTTATCCAAATACTCCATGAAGATTGAGTTCATTAACCGAGAAAAGGTGGCTGGGTCGTTGGTTAAACCGAAGGACATGACGGTGTACTCGTATTGGCCATAACGAGTAACAAAGGCCGTTTTAGGAATGTCCCCGTTCCTGATTTTGATTTGATGGTAGCCCAACCTCAAATCTATTTTAGATAAGATTGAGGATCCAGCGAGCTGATCATACAGGTCGTTGATCCTGGGGAGCGGATACTTGTTCTTGATTGTGACCAAGTTGACAGGTCGATAATCCACAACCATCCGGTCCGTACCATCCTTCTTCTTGACGAAGAGGATGGGGCAAGCCCATGGAGACGAACTAGGTCGGATGAAACCCTTTTGCAAGGACTCATCGAGTTGTTTCTTAAGCTCGGCTAGTTCTAGTGGTGCCATCTTATAGGGTCTTCTAGCAATCGGGACAGTTCCTGGGATGAGATCTATCATGAACTCAACATCTCTGTCAGGTGGAACACCTGGCAATTCCTCTGGGAAGACATCCGGAAAGTCACGGACTACCAGAACGTCTTCGAGGTCTGGCAACGGGCTGGCGTTAAGAGAATATAGCTGTCGCTTAGCTACTCGGGTCCAGACATTGACTATCTTCCCCGAAGGATGTGTGAGTTGGACAGTCCTAGAGAAACAATCAATTTTGGCATGATGGGCTGACATCCAGTCCATGCCCAAAATGATATTAATATCCGAAGATTTGAGAGCTATCAAAGATGCGAGAAAAACAAGTCTGTCGACTTGTATTTCATTTCCATGGCTTATTCTAGAGGTTTGCCATCTAGAACCAGGAGTAGAAATTTCCATAGTGGACGGCATGTCACAGAATGCGGTGTTATGCAAACGAGCATAATTTTGGATATGAAAGAATGAGATGCTCCAGTATCGAAAAGAACAGATGCCGGGTGGCAATTAACAAGGAGCGTACCAAGAACGACGTTGGGATCCTCTTGAGCTTCTTCGGCAGAGATACAGTTGACATGGCCACGTGCAGCGGTGGCCGGCTTGGTGTAGAATGCTTTCCCTGTCGGCTTGCCACGGCCAACAGCTTTTGCAGATTGGTTGGGGTTGGTCTGGGGGCACTCGCGCAGATAGTGGCCCGATTCCCCACACTTAAAGCAAGTCACAGAACTGGTACGTGGAGAAGCACTGTTGGTTGGACCACCATAGGGCTTGGTTGGTGCAAACTGTTGAGTGGGGCGAGGCGCCTGGAAGGATGGCCTCGGTGTGAACCTGGGTGGCAGGGCAGTGTTAGGCACCCACACGCGGCGCTTCTGTGGACCAGCACCCGATGAGGAACCCATGTCACGGCCATGCTTGCGTGTTGCTTCATAATCAGTCTGACCAGACTCAGCACTGATGGCTTTGTTAACAAGCTTCTGAAAAGATGTGCACTCATGCAGACGGAGGTCGCGGCGAAGCTCAGGACTAAGTCCCTTGCGGAACCTTGCTTGCTTCTTGGCATCAGTGGAAACTTCCTCAGTTGCATATCGTGCAAGGTTACCGAACTCCCTGCTGTAAGCATCCACAGAGAGTCGGCCTTGAGTGAAACTGCAGAACTCCTCACGTTTACGGTCCATGAGACCCTCCGGAATGTGATGTTCACGGAAAGCCTCGCTGAATTCAGCCCAAGTAGTGACATGGCCCGCTGGGCGCATAGCTCCATAGTTCTCCCACCAAAGACTGGCGGGGCCTTCAAGATGATATGCAGCAAAGGTGACCTTATCAGCCTCAGCTACTAACGCAGAACACAGTTTGTGAGTAATACTACGAAGCCAGTCATCGGCGTCGAGAGGCTCGACGGAGTGGTGGAAAGTGGGTGGATGTAACTTGATGAAAACACTGAGTGATACCAAGTTATTCCTCTGATGGTGTGCCGTGTTTTGCTCGATGCGCTCCAACAAACGGTTGGTCTCCCGCTTGTTTCTCTCGGCTTCCAACATAACTTCGGCCAGAGAGGGAGGTGGAGGCAGGTTTTTCCCCCAATTCTGCTGCCTTCGGCCTGCTCTGGGGGAGCAGGGTGGGTGCGGGTGTTAACCATCCTAGGAAAACAAGACAATGGTTTAGTCCAGGATGATAAGATTCTGACATAGAAATGTCGAATGTAACGGATAACTTGGAATGTAAGATGATCATCTGTATGACATGGTAGATACAGAAACTGCTTCTTTTATTCCATCGTCATACACACCATACAAGGTTTAGTACAGAACCAAACAAAGTACTACTACGGTGAAAAGAGGATTACATCTCATCGGAGGCATTCCGAGCTCCTATACATTATTTTTCTACACCTCCGGAAGGCGGTACAAGCTAAGACATATCCCACGAGTCACGCAGGACGGTGGACGATACAGCTAGTATGATACCAGTGATACTACTACTAACTCAGACAGCTCCGTAGTAGTCTTCATAGAAGTCACCTCCATAGCCTGGAAGCTCAATGTGATCATCCGGAAACAGTCGGTCCCGTGGAGCTTGTGGACCATAGGGGCTAGGATGAGGTCTTGGACCAACAAATGGTGGCCTACGGGGACCACGAGGTGGGGTGATGCCTCCTACATCACGCCAATCCATCACGTCTGGCAGAGCAGATCTTACAGGATAGAGATCTCGCATGTCCATACATCCAGCTTGCACAGCCGGTGCAAACCGAGTCAAAGTGGCCCAATGATCAGCACGGGTATTGAAAAGCTCTAGCCTCAAGGCCCGATTTTCATGGTCCTTGTCTTCAAGCAGCTGTGTAGTGGTGCGGGTCCGTGAATCCTCCTGAGTGGAGTCAGCATAGATAGCCTGGAGATACCCTTGTGCTCCTGGAAGTGATGCTGGCATATACCGGAAGTCAGAGTCCCGAAATAGGCCAGTCCTGACTCGCATGATGGTCATCATAGAGTAGGCAGCATCCTGCACAGCCATCTCAATAGTAACCCCGAGTCCATAGGAGCAGTGGAGGGGCTCGGTAGATCCAGGATAAGATGGAAATATCCTGACAGTGCAAAGATATTGACTTTGATTAAAGTCTCGGAATTGCTCTTCGACCGTGTACTCAGGATACCAACGGTATCCAGCCTCAGTCATTACCCTGACCAACATGGCAGTATGGCCGGGTACATCTAGACATCGAGTCAAACGAACCACTTGATTCTGAGGACGGGTCGCCATCTGGAACAAGATAACACAAGACATTAAGATTCCTAGCAGAAATTGGACAGCATAACGGCTGTAAATGCTCAAAAGGATTTTGAGGCATTTGACAAAGAATTGCATAGACACTCAACAACATCATATCAAAGTTCTGGGTCTATCTTAGCAACATAATGGGGTAGTAGAACTGAGCTAGGCTTGTATCCATCAAACCTATAAGGTACTACTGATTAGTAACACGTGAACCTGATAGAGAGGAGAGATCCTAGTCCTTAACCCCCGGTGGAAGAATAGACTGACTCGGATCAGAATGTTATGAGATAAAGGAGTAAAAAGAGCCTTACGTTCCATCCCACAAACAATTCCCCTATATATAACTAAAGAATTTCTAGACTCAACATCGACCAGTTTGGCTTGGAGAACCTACAGGCAGTCCGGCTCTGATGCCAACGCTGTCAGGACCCCGACTCGATGCCACATCGATCTAGCATGTAACACCTCATATCACTTTGCGGCCTCACGCACGGTATTCCCACGGGTGTCGTCTTACCTTTGCCCGGGACCGTTTGCGCCTTTTGGCACACGTATATGATAGTGTCGCTAGCATCCATATGGTAAGGAGCCCGGGCTGACATGGCTAGTCGTAAACCCAAAGCGGCACAGACTTACAGGGACAGGCATCCATGACCCAGCATCGAACGTGTCGGTCATCAGCAAGTGAATCCGGGCTGTAGCACTGGGCTAGCAGGACTCCGGTAAACCGGGCTGTAGCGGGCTAACAGGACTCCGGTATCCATCGCGTGACATTTCCCCGAAGGGACAGACACAGGAACGAAGAAGGACACATGCCGGCCAGCCTAAGTGTTCCGGAGCAGTAGCAAGCTACCAAGGCTCAGTGGAGACACTAGGAGACATTTCCCGGTAAGAGAGGCTACTAAGAATAAACAACTAGATAGTCAGATCCCACACATACCAAGCATTTCAATCATACACACAATATGCTCGATATGTGCAAATACAACAAGGCATCACAACATGACTCTACAACACAAGTACTTTATTTAAGGCTCAGAGAGCCATACATATCATACACACAAGTACGGGTCACACGACCCAGCATTCAAGTCATACAGACATACAAGCCAACAGCGGAAGTAACTTGTCTGGGTACAGACAACTAGTAAAATAAAAGAGGCTTGGAAAGCCTGGCTATACTACGTGGTCCTTCACAAGCTCAGGGTCACCACCTGGGCCTCAGTCTACTCATCGATGTCAACGTCTACGAAGAACCCATCAGAAGGGGTTGCAGTGTCTTCTGAAAAATGTAAATTAAAGCAACATGAGTACAAAGGTACTCAGCAAGACTTACATCAGATCCTACATACATGCACATTATCAAGAGGGTTGGTGGAGTTATTGCAGCAAGCCAGCTTTGACTCTTGGCTAAGCTATCCTACGATACACCAACTTGAAATGGTTTTGCGCACACGAGTCCACTACTCACCACTTCAATACACCACCGAGGATCCACCTTCGTCAACCTACGGAAGAGCCATCCTCGGCACTCACGCTTATCTTGAGATTTTTAGTAGTATCCATTTACTTGTCTATGAACTGTATAGGCAACCAAGTAGTCCTTTACCGCGGACGCGGCTATTCGAATAGATAATGTTAACCCTGCAGGGGTGTACTTCTTCATACATGTTTCCACCACTTAGCGTCTGCACACGACATGTGCTCGGCAGACTTCAAGCGAAAGCCGACGTGGGTGTAGACCACGACCTACCTAAACACCTAAGTCTCTAGTCCAGGTTTATCGCCTATCCAGGTTCCATCCGCAGGGAGTCCGGCCGAGGTTTCCCATACGGCCCCGAACGATGTGTACAGGGTTCCGTGACACCTAACGGGTGCCCGGTATTCCCGGCCACGTACCTACCGCATCACAGCCCACCCCTATGGCCAGCGCTGTCCACGGCCTCCAGTAGGCTACAAACACCAGAAACTACTTGCAACTCCTGGACAGAGGACTAGGGTGAATAAGAAGTCGAGCGGGGTCATATTTCAGGGCCCAATGCATGGTAGTAGCTGTATCTTAAATCACACATACAGATCTCAGTGCTTAAGGTCGGCTTCAATGAAACAACCCACCATGTACTCCTACATGGCCTCTCATCGATACCTTTACCAAATCGTGTTCACCACATCACTCTCATTACCGGCATGATCATTTCACTCTAGCCCATCACCCAGATGAACCAGACCTGACTCGACTCTAAGCATAGCAGGCATAGCAAGGTAGGAACAACACATACATATGGCTCAAACAACTCCTACACATGCTAGTGGGTTTCATCTAGTTACTGTGGCAATGACAGGTCATGCAGAGGAAATGGGTTCAACTACCGTAGCACACAGCAGTTTGAAACGCGTTGTCTTAATGCAGTAAAATAGAGCAGGAGCGAGAACATGGGATTGTATCGATATGATCAAATGGTTGGTTGCTTGCCTGATGGGTCGATGCACTGATATTGTTCTTCGTTAGGGTAATCGTGGTACTCCTCGGAGGCAGAACCTGCCGCAAAGAGCACCGATACACAACATTACCAAACAATATGCAACAATATGATGCATGCATGAAACATGGCAATATGAGTGTGTTGGACTAATGCAACTAAAACCAGATGGGTTTGAACCATTTTGAATCAAAGATTCAAGTTCCAAACTCATACATGGCCCTTATAAGTGCTTTAACTTGTTCTGCAATAAACAGTAGGTTAGCTTGTTTAAACATGCATGAAACCAGTACAGATGGATAGATTGGATTTTTCTGATCATTTTTCATATATAAAACTTTGCATTTGGAGCTATGGTTGAATTACTATGAATTTTTGAAGTTTAGAACATTTTCTGAAATTTATAAATCATTTTAGATTTATTTTAATTCCAGAAAAGGATTACTGCGTCAGCATGAAGTCATGCTGACCTCAGCAAGTCAACAGACCGGTCCAGGTCAAACTGACCAGTGGGTCCCGCATGTCAGGAGTTTAATTAACTAACTAAAATTAGTTTAAACTAATCTGGGCTAATTAGCAGAGGGGGCCCCACTTGTCATTGACTCAACAGAGTCAACCAGGGCCCACCCGTGGTCAAAGTCAAGTCGGCTGCACCGGCGTTTAGCCGCCGGCGAGCCCGACGCGGCGGCGGAAGTGATTTTGGCCGTTCCGGCCACCAAATGGGTCGCGGAAGGCATCTAAGTGGAGCTGGGGACAAACCGCAGCTCTTGGTGGAGTTAGTTGGGGTCGGGGTGGCCGGAATCGGCGCCGGCGACGACCTAGGCGGCCGCCGGAGTTCGGGTGGAGGCGAACTCGGGGCTAGGGTGTGCGGTGAGGTGCGGGGAGTGCATGGTTAGACCCTACGCGACGTGGTGAGTGCGATGGACACCGAGAGGTGACCGGAGGATGGCCGGGAGCACGTCGGCGACGATCTCCGCGGCGGTGCGTGCGGGTGATCTTCGTGCAGTCGCTACGGGGCTCGAGAGTGGAAAAGGAAAGGGGGGAGAGGTAGCTAGGCTCACGGTGATCCCGAGGGAGTAGACGACGAGGTCGGGGACGAGCTGGTGCGACGGCGACGGCGAAGGGGATCTCCGGCGATGGCGGTTCGGTCGAGGTCAGCGCGGTGGCTTCGGGGCACGCGAGCGCTCGGGGCTCGGCTTGCTCGAAGGAGAGGAGGGTGGTGGAGCTCCTGGACACGGTGGCGCGGCGCGAGGTTGACGGAGAGCGCGTCTACGGCGAAGGTGCGGCGGCGGTGGCGTCGGCCATGGCTGGGGAGCGCGAGGGAGAGGAGCTGGGGAGGAGAGGAGATGTCTGGGGGGTTCGGGGGAGAGAGGGGAAGCGATCCCCGTCATCAGCTGGACGAGGGGAGCGGCGAGGCGGCGACCAGGTGCGTGGCACCCATGCGGTGCTCGCCGCCGAGCACCTGCCTGCCTGCCTGGCCGAGCCAAGCAGCTCGCTGGCGCGGCAGCTGGGCTGGGCCGGCAGGTGGGCCGGTTAGTAGGCGCCAGGTAAGTTTTTCCTATTTCCCTGTTTTTATTATTATTCTGTAAGTTTGTGGACTTATTAAAAATACTTAGACAACTCCTAAAATCACCAAACCGCACCTGGTCCATAGTTGGAATATTTCCAGCAAGGAACATTTTAGTTTGGGAATATTTGAGCATTCAAAATATTTTATATAATTTAAATGCCCAAACTCAAATACTTATGAGTTAATTCAAAGACCTTAGGATGACCTAGAGAACTGTGCATCACTTTTGGTAGAGGTTCTGAACCTAAACAAAAATGATGGACATTTTAGAAGGGCATTTCAGGTTCATTGAAATTATTTTTAGTAAACCCTAGTGGTTTCAGAGGGGGCTGGGGGTTCTGTCATCCCCATTTCAAGTTTCTGATAAAAGAATAAACATGATGCAACACTCTAATGCATGAACTAGCTAGGGTGTGACAAAGGCCTGCTGCTTCCAATTTCTTGATCTCTTCTGCAATGAATTCTTGGCGCTCCAATGCCTGTTTTGTGACTTTCTGCTTGACGGGCCGCACATGAGGGTAGACGGCAAGATGGTGCTCGATTACTTTCCTGGGAACACCGGGGATGTCAGACGGTTGCCACGCAAACACGTCGACGTTCGCCCGCAGGAAACCAACGAGCGCGCTTTCCTATTTAGGGTCGAGAGCGGCGCTGATGGTGAAGGTACCACCAGTGCCATCCTCCTTGGCGGACACTTTCTTGGTCTCTGGTGGAGCTGCCATTGTCTTCTTACACTTGCCAGTGGAGCTCGATGGTGCGTCCTCGACGGAAGTGCAGCACTCCGAAGAGGTGCGCTTGCCGGAGTGGCCATCAGAACTCTTGCCGGACTTGGCCTTCTTCACCAAAGATGTCGGGGAAGCTGATCCACGAACACCTATGGGACCGGCGGACCGAGTCCCTTTCGGTTCGGCGGGGGCGGAGATCGCACGAAGAGCGGATCGAGGCGAAGCACATGAGCAGTTTACCCAGCTTCGGAGCTCTCCGGAGAGATAATACTCCTACTACTGCTTGTCTGATTGTATTGAGTTCTTGCTCGGGAGCGCTGAGTGCTATAGTACACGCAAGCTGCTAACGAGACCGAGCGTGAGTTTTCTGGCTTCGAACCGAACCCCCTCTACATTGCGCATGGGCCTCCTTTTATATGCTCAAGGGGTCACCGACAGGTGGCAACGCAGACAAGGGTAAAAATGGAAAAGGGAGTTGCGGTTGGTACAGCTACCTGTACAGTGTATCCTACCTAACCCTGACGGTAGGGGACAAAGGCCTTAAATGCCCGTCTGTGTCGCACAAATAGTGCAGAAAAGGACTGTCACGGACGCCACCGTTCGCCACGATGGCAATCTTGTCACCGCCGCTTGCCACCTCGCACCGCTGGCTGCACAGACTCTTGCCACGCGCGCCTGGAAAGGCCCCAGGGCGACACGTTGGTGGATGTGCTGGAGCGCGGGTACAGAGTGGTAGCTTGTCGCGGCAAGCGCCTTGCCGCGGTCGTTGTCTTGTCGCGCCCGGAAGCTTGTCGCTCATCGGGCGTTGCCGGGACGCGTGGTGCGTCGCGGCAAGTTCCTTGCTATGCCTTGGTTGGCCTTCCCGGCAAGCACCTCTTGCCGGGGTCTTGTCTCCTTGGTTTAAATACTTTGTTCTTGAATGGCTCCAAAGGAACCACAGAGGACCTTGGCGGTCACCCGGCAAGCCTTGCTGCAGGGCGCTGCAACTGCCCGTGCACAAGTTCGGGATACTAGGGTACCCCTATTCTAGTACACCGACAGAGTTGGATACATTGTTGATCCACTGCCGAACAACCCTTGGGTGGATGGTGACAGTGGCAACTATGCTCATCGAGCCTTCGACGAGGACATGTTGGACGCTAAAAACCTGCATCGCGATCTCTTTCGCCATTTGGAACCGCCGGAACGGAGGGCTATGGTTTGGAGAATTAGGATTAGATGGCTAGTCTAACTGAAGTAGTAGACGAATATTTAAAGAGGTTAAAACAATGTGAACGCAGTGGGGTTTGGATGCAAATGAAGATGAAGGGGAGGTGAAGAAGCTGAGGAAAATCGGTTCCCGATGGAGAAGTAAATGGGAGAAGTGGCGTGCAGGCAGTTGATTAGACGGCTAGGTAGACTAAGCGAAAAGGCTATGCGGGTAGACTGATGAGTCGTACCTGTTCGTGTACGTGCCCATCCTTCTTGATAGGTGGGACCTATGCAAACAGATAAAAAATGTGTCGTAGCTGGTTCAGATGGATGTTGGCGCGTGAGTGGGAGACACAACATTCTCTGGTTAAGGAATACTCCCTCCGTTTAGGTGAGTAAGTCACCTTATGAAAATCAGGTTTTCCCAAAACCTTTAGTCGTGGAGCATTAACTTCCTGCTCGATCCCCTCCCAGCCTCATTAGCCAGCGTTCTCTTCCTCTGCTGCCGCGTTCTACCTTTCCATTTTTCCTCTTCTCAAGTGTGGAACGATCTGCATGCCATCCTTGATGCACCAGAACGACCACTGCATGCATCGCGGCAGGGCGTTGATTGGGCATGCACGAGAATTTGGTTTTGCTCGCAATATGGATCATACCTGAACGATGAAGTGAACAGTCATGCTAGCACGGGAGATCTATTTCCGCTATACAATACTGGAGTACTCATGTTCCTACTACTAGTAGTAGTAGTAGTAGTAGTAGTAGTAGTACAACTGTGGTACACTTGATGGTCAAAATACTATTCATCTGGTCCTCATAGTGAAGTGACAACACCCTGTGCCTGACACTAGTCCAGGAGGCGTGTTCGGGTTACCAAAGTCAGCCTCACCCTGTGCACTATGCAGTCTGTCACCGCTGTTGTACAGCACATTGGCGCCTCACCTCATCTCCCTCTCCCCTCATAGCACCACTCCATCTCCATCTCCTTCTCCGTCTCCGTCTCCATCTCACTGTGCCCCCGTGTACCGTCGCCTCACTCGCCTCCCCCGGTACCACTATTCCCTCGCTAGCCGCTCCAGCACCGACAACCTTCTCCCCCGTAAATCAAGCCCCCAAAAAACCCCACCTTCCAAACTCCACCATGGCCGAACACGAACCGTGCAGCATCCATATGAGCCGCGATTGGAGCAATCTCCCCAGTGACATCCTCGACCTCTGTTGTTCGTGTATGGATATGTTGAGCGCCATGCGGCTGGCTGCATGCTCGAGGGACATGCACACGGCCATCATCGAAGCGATGCCTAAGCTTTTCAAGACACCCTGCTTGTCGCTATCTGGTCTTGCGAGATTGGCTCACCATGATACGGAGGCGTACATGATGCCCCTCGACTTCAATCCGATCTCCATTAGCCGAAACTTCTTTGCATGTATGTAGTGGGTCGCCATACATCATTTCCCTCGACATCGATCTGATCACCATCGCCCGAAACTACTTGGCAGGTATGTACTGGGCCAGCATGAACTCCCATTGGATGGCTGCCTTCAGAGAAGACGGTAAAAAGTTGGTGCTTGTGAATTTCCAGGCCTCCCATGAGATTATCCTTCCTCCGTTGGATTATATAGAGTATTACCATCGCGGTCCAAGTCATCTAGATTACCACGGTAGTTGGGCGGACCTTGTTTTGCAGAAGATAGTAATCTGCCAAGTGCCCACATGACATGCGAATTACGTAGACTTCAAGCTAATTGCCTTGTTCGACCACGGACTTGCCTATCTTTACGTAGGTGCCTTCTTTAGCTGGAGACAACTCAGCTCATAGTGGATCATCGTCAAAGCTGATACACACTTCTGTGATGCTATTAAACACAATGGCATCATCTACGCGATCAACAAAGCAGATGGCACCACGTATTGCTAGGACGGCGCGTGTAAGTTGTTTCCGTCTCATGTTAATGATGACGCCATGACATTGTTTGAACTTTTTGTGATGATTGGCACATCCCCGTTTGAGCAGAATTTGAGTCGAACTATGGCAATGTATTAGAGACGCCGTAAATCAGCTATGTTTGGAATGAGTTAATTCATGCGAATGTGACCATGTCATTACAACCAATTTGTACCCCGAATAATCAAATGGTTTGGAATATATGGATATTATCCTTATTTTATAGTAATATATATACTACTACTAAATATGAGTGTGTATCAATGGCCATGTTAGTTTCCTCATTTTCATGATGTAGAAACATGCACCACACTGTTGGTTTCATCTAACCATACATTTGGGAAGTAAATGTGCATATGGAGAACTCTATATTTGGAAGTAGTGAAATCCTGCAATGCTTACCATGTGTACATACCTATATTCATCCTTCAGCAATCAATGGCTAGAATAATATCCTCACAAAAATTTTGCCACAGAACACGAGTATATAACAATGCATGGTCTGTTAGTTACCTTGAAGAATTTGTTTGTGAGGATAGAACATGATTACATAACATGCATGACATGGTAGTTTCCTGTGAAGAATCGATTGTGAGATAACATGAGTATAACCATGCATGGCACTTCTACATTTTCGAACCCAGTATACATTTCCCTGTATTTTTCTCCCAGTTCCAACAGGGACATATCAATGCTGTTTCTTGCATTATCCTACTCATACTATGAACAATGCTGATCTTACATTAACAATGCCTGTCCTTTTTGATATGATGCAGTGTCCCTACAGTTACTGCCCTTTGTAATCACACCACCTTTGCCAAAAACAGGGAAGCACAACTGGTTCCTCACTTGATCAGACGACGGCAAAAGACTGATGATCATTCAGACACATGAGCCGGAAAAGTTATATTGCAAAAACCCCACTGTATACAAACACCGTGCAATACGTGAGTATCCGGACAGTGGCTGTTACGTCTATGAGCAGGATACCAGCTTGTTGGGGCCTTTAGGATTTTTTAGTTGGAGGCGGGTAAACAGCCTTGGTTCACACTCTCTGTTTCTCGGACTCAATTATCCGATTAACCAGGAGATCACCGTTGGCAAGGACCTTGATGGCAGAGAGGCTCTGTTTGCTATGGAAACTGTGTCTACACGGCGAGCCCTGGGAGTTCAGGAGCAAACTCCCCTGATTGTCAACAATACAGCCTGCAGCCAAAAGAAGGTGAGAATGACAAAGGCATCCGGATTAACTTTGATCCTTGGATGTCTCAATTACGACAGGCAGTGATGTGGTTCAAGCCTTCAGGTTGATAGGTAGTTGGGCTATTGCATCGAAAGGGTGGAGTAATGGTGTCTCCGGATCACTGGTCGCTGAAGCGGGGCTGAAAATTATGCTGGTGTTGGATCATCTCTTCGAATGACTTTGTTGTCTTTGCTGTTGGTTCTGGATGGGTAGTTCTTTCTTTTGTTATGCATATTCCTTCTTATTTGGTCATCCTCGTCTATGTCACTCTTACTATGTAATAGTTGCTTCTATTTAGAATGTCATTCTCGTCTGGATCAGAGAGTCTGAGCGCTGCAGATGGGTGCGTTTTGGTGGTGTAGCAAGACTTCTTATGAACTATCATGTCTTATTGTTTATGCCAGTAGTAGTCACTAGTCAGTGTTTGAATGTTGTATATATCATTGTTTCGAACTGTTTATTGTCTCAAACTACTGGTGGGCTAAATGAGGGTGATACGTCCATTTTGCATCATGCTTTTATATAAATATTTATTGCATTATCGGCAGTTATTACATATTATATCTCAATACTTATGGCTATTCTCTCTTATTTTACAAGGTTTACCATGAAGAGGGGGAATGCCGGCAGCTGGAATTCTGGCTGGAAAAGGGGCAAACATTGGAAACCTATTTTGCACTGCTCCAAAAATCCTGAAACTCCATGAAACTTATTTTTGGAATTAATAAGAATTATTGAGCGGAAGAAACACCTCAGGTGGCCCACACCCTGGGCAGGAGGGTGGGGGCACGCCCAACCCTACTGGGCGCGCCCCCCTGTCTCTTGGGCCCCCTGGTGGCCCTCCGGTGTCCATCTTCTGCTATATGAAGGATTTTACCCTAGAAAAAATTGGGGGCAAGCTTACGGAATGAAACTCCGCCGCCACGAGGCGGAACCTTGGCGAAACCAATCTAGAGCTCCGGCAGAGCTGTTCTGCAGGGGAAACTTCCATCCGAGAGGGGGAAATCATCACCATCATCATCAACAACGATCCTCTCATCAGGAGGGGGTCAATCTCCATCAACATCTTCACCAGCACCATCTCCTCTCAAAACCCTAGTTCACCTCTTGTATCCAATCTTGTATCCAAACCACAAATTGGTACCTGTGGGTTGCTAGTAGTGTTGATTACTCCTTGTAGTTGATGCTAATTGGTTTACTTGGTGGAAGATCATATGTTCAGATCCTTAATGCATATTATTACTCCTCTGATGATGAACATGAATATGCTTTGTGAGTAGTTACGTTTGTTCCTGAGGACATGGGTGAAGTCTTGCTATTAGTAGTCATGTGAATTTGGTATTCGTTCGATATTTTGATGAGATGTATGTTGTCTTTTCCTCTAGTGGTGTTATGTGAACGTCGACTACATGACACTTCACCATTATTTGGGCCTAGAGGAAGGCATTGGGAAGTAATAAGTAGATGATGGGTTGCTAGAGTGACAGAAGCTTAAACCCTAGTTTATGCGTTGCTTCGTAAGGGGCTGATTTGGATCCACATGTTTAATGCTGTGGTTAGGTTTACCTTGATACTTCTTTTGTAGTTGCGGATGCTTGCAATAGGGGTTGATCATAAGTGGGATTCTTGTCCAAGTAAGGGCAGTACCCAAGCACCGGTCCACCCACATATCAAATTATCAAAGTACCGAACGCGAAGCATATGGGCGCGATGAAAACTACCTTGATGATAATTCCCATGTGTCCTCGGGAGCTCTTTTCTCATTATAAGAAATTGTCGAGGCTATCCTTTGCTACAAAAAGGATTGGGCCACCTTGCTGCACTTTATTTACTTTCATTGCTTGTTACTCGTTACAATTTATCTTATCACAAAACTATCTATCACCTACAATTTCAGTGCTTGCAGAGAAAACCTTACTAAAAACTGCTTATCATTTCCTTCTTCTCCTCGTTGGGTTCGACACTCTTACTTATTGAAAGGACTATGATAGATCCCCTACACTTGTGGGTCATCAAGACTCTTTTCTGGTGCCGTTGCCGGGGAGTGTAGCGCTTTTGGTGAGTGGAACTTGGTAAGGAAACATTATTATAGTGTGCTGAAATTTTCTGTTACTTGTCACTATGGAAACTAATCCTTTGAGGGGCTTGTTCGGGGTATCTTCACCCCGACCAGAAGAGCAAAGAGTTTCTCCTCAACCTACTGAACTATTTGAAAATATTTACTTTGAGATTCCTTTGTGTATGACAGAAAAACTGCTAGGTAATCCATTTGCAGGAGATGGAACATTGCATCCCGATTTACACCTTATCTTTGTGGATGAAGTTTGTGGATTATTTAAGCTTGCAGGTATACCCGATGATGTTGTCAAAAGGAAGGTCTTCCCTTTATCTTTGAAGGGAGATGCATTGACATGGTATAGGCTATGTGATGATATGAGATCTTGGAATTATAAGTGATTGAAGTTGGAATTTCACCAGAAGTTCTATCCTATGCATCTTGTTCATCTTGATCGTAATTACATATATAATTTTTGGCCTCGCGAAGGAGAAAGCATCGCTCAAGCTTGGGGGAGGCTTAAGTCAATGTTATATTCATGCCCCAATCATGAGCTCTCCAGAGAAATGATTATTCAAAAAATTTATGCTCGGCTTTCTCTTAATGATTGCAACCTGCTCGATACTTCCTGTGATGGTTCTTATATGCTGAAGACTATAGATTTCAAATGGGAGTTATTGGAAAGAATTAAACGCAACTCTAAAGATTGGGGTTCCGATGATGGTAAGAATTCAGGTATGACACCCAAGTTTGATTGTGTCAAATCTTTTATGAATACCGATGCTTTTCGTGGATTTAGCGCTAAGTATGGACTTGACTCTGAGATAGTACCTTCTTTCTGTGAATCTTTTGCTACTCACGTTGATCTCCCTAAGGCCTTGTTCGGTTGCTTGCCAAACCGAGTGGATTGAAGGGGTTTGAGGGGGATTTAAACCTCTTGTAAGTCAAAATACAAGCCAATCCTTGCCAATCCCCTCCAATCCAATTGAGGAGAGGATTAACCAAACAAGCCCTAAAGAGAAGTGGTTTAAATACAATCCTCCCATTGAAGTAAAAGTAGTTGCACCTATTACAGTTGAAGAAAAGACTGTCACTTATAGTGATCCCATTGTTCCTACTACTTATGTTGAGAAACCTCCTTTTCCTGTTAGGATAAAGGATCATGCAAAAACTTCAACTGTTGTTCGTAAGAGTAATACTAGGACTTATACACCTCCTGAGCAAATCAAATTTGAACCTAGTATTGCTATAGTTAAAGATCTCTTGGATCATAATTTAGATGGGCATGTCATTTATATCTATGGCGAGACTGCTAATATTGCTAGACCAGATGCTAAGATACATAGACCTGTTATAGGCATGCCTGTTATTTCTGTTAAAATAGGAGATCATTGCTATCATGGTTTATCTGATATGGGTGCTAGTGCTAGTGCAATACCCTATGGCTTATATAAATAAATTATGCATGATATTGCACCCTTTGAGTTGGGAGATATAGACGTTACTATTAAGCTTGCCGACAGGGATACTATTAAGCCATTTGGGATTGTTAGAGATGTTGAAATCTTGTGTGGGAAGGTTAAATATCTTGCTAATTTTCTTGTTCTTGGTTCCCCACAAGATGACTTTTGTCCCATTATTTTTGGTAGACCCTTCTTGAATACTGTTAAAGCTAAGATTGACTGTGAAAAGGATATTGTTGAAATTGGCTTAGGGGATATGAAACATGAGTTTAATTTTGCTAAATTTTGTAGACAACCCCGTGATAGAGAATCGCCTAGTAAGGATGAGATTATTGGTCTTGCTTCTATTGTCGTGCCTCCTACTGATCCGTTAGAACAATATTTGCTAGACGATGAAAATGATACGTTTATGAAGGAAAGAAGGGAAATAGATGAAGTGTTCCTTAAACATGAACCTTTGCTGAAACATAACCTTCCAGTTGAAATTCTAGGAGGTCCCCCTCCACCCAAGGGTTATCCCGTGTTTGAACTCAAACCATTACCTGATAAACTTAAGTATGCTTATCTTGATGAAAAGAAAATATATCATGTTATTATTAGCGCTAACCTTTCAGAGCAAGAAGAAGAAAGATTATTGAAAACCCTGAAGAAGCACCGCGCTGCTATTGGATATACTCTGGATGATCTTAAGGGCGTTAGTCCCACCTTATGCCAACACAAAATTAAATTGGAGGAAGGTGCCAAACCAGTTAGAGATCCTCAACGACGATTGAATCCTAAGATGAAAGAAGTGGTAAGAAAGGAGATACTAAAGCTCCTTGAAGCAGGTATAATTTATCTCGTTGCTGATAGTGAATGGATAAGTCCTGCCCATTGTGTTCCTAAAAAGGGAGGTATTACTGTCATTCCTAATGATAAAGATGAATTGATGCCGCAAAGAATTATTACAGGTTATAGGATGGTAATTGATTTCCATAAATTAAATAAAGCTAATAAGAAAGATCATTACCCTTTACCTTTTATTGATCAAATGCTAGAGAGACTATCCAAACACACACATTTCTGCTTTCTAGATGGTTATTCTGGTTTCTCTCAAATACCTGTGTCAGCGGGGGATCAATCAAAGCTACTTTTACTTGCCCTTTCAGTACTTTTCCTTATAGACGTATGCCTTTTGGTTTATGTAATGCACCTACTACCTTTCAAAGATGTATGATGGCTATATTCTCTGACTTTTGTGAAAAGATTTGTGAGGTATTCATGGATGACTTCTCCGTTTATGGATCCTCTTTTGATGATTGCTTGAGCAACCTTGATCAAGTTTTGCAGAGATGCGAAGACACTAGTCTTGTATTGAATTGGGAAAAGTGCCACTTTATGGTGAAGGCATTGTCTTGGGGCACAAGATCTCCGAGAGAGGTATTGAAGTTGATAAAGCTAAAGTTGATGCTATTGAAAAGATGTCATGTCCCAAGGACACAAAAGGTATAAGAAGTTTCCTTGGTCATGCCAGTTTTTATAGGAGGTTCATTAAGGACTTTTCTAAAATCTCTAGGCCTCTGACTAATTTATTGCAAAAAGATATTCCTTTTGTCTTTGATGATGATTGTGTAGAAGCATTTGAAATACTTAAGAAAGCTTTGATCACTGCACCTATTGTTCAGCCACCTGATTGGAATTTACCTTTTGAAATTATGTGTGATGCTAGTGATTATGCTGTAGGTGTTGTTCTAGGGCAAAGAGTTGATAAGAAATTGAATGTTATCCAGTATGCTAGTAAGACTCTTGATACTGCCCAGAGAAATTATGCTACTACTGAAAAAGAGTTCTTAGCAGTTGTGTTTGCATGTGATAAGTGTAGACCTTATATTGTTGATTCCAAAGTTACTATTCACACTGATCATGTTGCTATTAAATATCTTATGGAAAAGAAAGATGCTAAGCCTAGACTCATTAGATGGGTTCTATTGCTCCAAGAATTTGATTTTCATATTATTGATAGAAAGGGAGCTGAGAACCCCGTTGCAGACAACTTGTCTAGGTTAGAGTATGTCCGGTGATGACCCACTGCCTATTGATGATAGCTTTCCTGATGAACAATTAGCGGTCGTTAATGCTTCTCGTACTGCTCCTTCGTATGCTGATTATGCTAATTACATTGTTGCTTAATTTATACCACCTAGTTTCACATACCAACAAAAGAAGAAGTTATTTTATGATTTAAGACATTACTTCTGGGATGACCCACACCTTTATAAAGAAGGAGTAGATGGTGTTATTAGACATTGTGTACCTGAGCATGAACAGGAATAGAACCTATGCAAGTGTCACTCTGAATCCTATGGAGGACACCACGCTAGAGATAGAACTGCACATAAGGTATTGCAATCTGGTTTTTATTGGCCTACTCTCTTCAAAGATGCTCGTAAGTTTGTCTTATCTTGTGATGAATGTCAAAGAATTGGTAATATTAGTAGACGTCAAGAAATGCCTATGAATTATTCTCTAGTTATTGAACCGTTTGATGTTTGGGGCTTTGATTATATGGGACCTTTTCCTGCCTCTAATGGTTACACACATATTTTAGTTGATGTTGATTATGTTACTAAGTGGGTAGAAGCTATTCCAACTAGTAGTGCTGATCATAACACTTCTATTAAAATGCTTAAAGAAGTTATTTTCCGAGGTTTGGAGTCCCTAGATATCTTATGACTGATGGTGGTTCACATTTTATTCATGGTGCCTCCATAATATGCTTTTTAAGTATGATGTTAATCATAGAATCGCATCTCCTTATCATCCGCAGTCTAGTGGTCAAGTAGAGTTGAGCAATAGAGAGCTCAAATTAATTTTGCAAAAGACTGTGAATAGATCTAGAAAGAATTGGTCCAAAAAACTTGATGATGCATTATGGGCCTATAGAAATGCATACAAAAATCCTATGGGTATGTCTCCATATAAGATGGTTTATGGAAAAGCTTGTCATTTACCTCTAGAACTTGAACATAAAGCATATTGGGCTATTAAAGAGCTCAACTATGACTTCAAACTTGCCGGTGAGAAGAGGTTGTTTGATATTAGCTCACTTGATGAATGGAGAACCCAAGCCTATGAGAATGCCAAGCTATTCAAATAAAAAGTCAAATGCTGGCATGACAAAAGGATACAAAAGCATGAGTTTAACGTAGGTGATTATGTGTTATTATTCAACTCTCGTTTAAGATTTTTTGCAGGAAAACTTCTCTCTAAATGGGAAGGTCCTTACGTTATCGAGGAGGTCTATCGCTCTGGTGCCATAAAAATCAACAACTTCGAAGGCACAAGTCCGAGGGTGGTGAACGGTCAAAGAATTAAACATTATATCTCAGGTAATCCTATCAATGTTGAAACTAATATTATTGAAACCGTAACCCCGAAGGAATACATAAGGGACACTTTCCAGAACGTTCCAGACTCCGAAAAGGAATAGGTATGTGGTACGGTAAGTAAACCGACTCCAAAACAATTCCAATGGCAATTTTTATCAGTTTTGGAATATTTAAGAATTTTAGGAAGAAAGAAGTAGTCCGGGGAGGACACGAGGCCTCCACGAGGGTGGAGGGCGCGCCCACCCTTACTAGGCGCGCCCGCTGTCTCGTGGACACCTCGTGTGCCCCCCGGACTCCGTTTTCTTGCACGTTATGTATTTTGGTCGGTAAAAAATCATTATATAATATCCTGAAGGTTTTGACCACCGTATCACGCAAATATCCTCTGTTTTCGTTTCAAGTTGTTCCTGTTGCAGATTAAGAGCAAGATGTCTTCCCAAGAGTCAGTCTGGGAGAGTCGGGTGCCTCACCCAACACCAGGACCAGGAGCAAATAGCGATGCTTATTACTTTGGACCATCAACGGAGGATGAGATGGAGGCCGACTTGAAAAGGATAGATGCCATGGAGGAAGATCAAGAAGTTACCTCTCGTCTCCAAGCAGAATTCATGATGGGGGAACTACATAGCTCGGCTATTCCAAATTCAGTCATCCCTTCCAACTTTAGATTTCTTTCTTATGAAAATATGAAAACGAGCGTCACTTGTTTGCCAGAAGCTATGCAACATCCTTGGGTAAAGGGAGCTTTAACCGTTACGGGCAAGCTCCATAAAGAAATTATGGACCTCAAACAACAAGTCAATAAGCTCGAGGAGGAGAATCGTATCCTGAGGGGCATCATCGCCAAGAAGATCATAACACTGACCGTGAAGAAGGAGACATAATCACATGGGTATGGGCACTCCCCTTGGCAGCTGCCAAGCTTGGGGGAGGTGCCCCGGTATCATATCACCATCACACTCCTATCTTTACCGTTTATTTAGTTCGAACCTTTCAGTAGTATCTTGATTTAGTAGATTGAAGTTTTAGTATCAAGTAGTTTTGATTTTTGCTTTGTGATCTCTTTATGTAATCAAGTCCGTGAGCTATCTATAATAAAGATTAGTGTTGAGTCAAGGGATATGCTATCTTGCTATGATCTTGAGAAAGTAGAAAGAATAAAAGAGTTTATATTGATCTCATGGATAGTAATGACTTCACACATAGAAAGTATGAGGCATAAAAGTTCTCGAGAGTTGATAAACATAGTTTTGGTCATCGTTGCAATTAATAGGAAGTAATAAGGAAAGAGAGGTTCACATACAAATATATTATCATGAACATCTTTTATTATTGGGAGCACTCATTAAGTATGACATGCTAAAAGAGTTCATGTTGGACAAGGAAGACAATGTAATGATTTATGTTTTCTCATATCTCAGTTAAAGTATATTGTCATTGACCTTCCAAACATGTTGAGCTTGCCTTTCCCCCTCATGCTAGCCAAATTCCTTGCACCAAGTAGAGATACTACTTGTGCTTCCAAATATCCTTACACCCAGTTTTGCCATGAGAGTCCACCATACCTACCTATGGATTGAGTAAAATCCTTCAAGTAAGTTGTTATGTTGCAGGCAATAAAAATTCCTCTCTAAATATGTATGACTTATTAGTGCAGAGAAAATAAGCTTTATACGATCTTGTTGTGGAAGTAATAAAAGCCACGGACTACATAATAAAGGTCCACATACAAGGGGAAATATAAAGTGATGTTCTTTTGCATTAAGATTTTGTGCATCCAACCCTAAACGCACATGACAACCTCTGCTTCCCTCTGCGAAGGACCTATCTTTTACTTTATGTTTTTACTTTATGCTTGAGTCAAGGTGATCTTCACCTTTCCCTTTTTCATTTTATCCTTTGGCAAGCCCCTTGTGTTTGAAAGATCATGATATATATATATATATATCCAATTGAGTGTAAGTTAGCATGGATTATTATTGTTGACATCACCTAAAGGTGAATACGTTGGGAGGCAACACAATAAGCCCCTATCTTTCTCAGTGTCCGGCTGAAACTCCATAACCACAAGTATTGCGTGAGTGTTAGCAATTGTAAAAGACTACATGATAGTTGAGTATGTGGACTTGCTGAAAAGCTCTATTCTTGACTCTTTCTGATGTTATGATAAATTGCAATTGCTTCAATGATCAAGATTATACTTTGTTAGTTCCTAATGAAGTTTCTGAACCATACTTGACATTGTGAATTGATCGTTACTTGAGCATAAGAAATCATATGATTAAATCTATATATGTTGCTGTTATAAGAATGATCATGATGCCCTCATGTCCGTATTTTATTTTTATCGACACCTCTATCTCTAAACATGTGGACATATTTTTCGATTTCGGCTTTCGCTTGAGGACAAGCGAGGTCTAAGCTTGGGGGAGTTGATACGTCCATTTTGCATCATGCTTTTATATCAATATTTATTGCATTATGGAATGTTATTACATATTATATATCAATACTTATGGCTATTCTCTCTTATTTTACAAGGTTTACCATGAAGAGGGGGAATGCCGGCAGGTGGAATTCTGGCTGGAAAAGGGGCAAACATTGGAAACCTATTATGCACTGCTCCAAAAATCCTGAAACTCCTCGAAACTTATTTTTGGAATTAATAGGAATTATTGAGCGGAAGAAACACCTCAGGGGGCCCACACCCTGGCCAGGAGGGTGGGGGCGCGCCCACCCCTACTAGGTGTGCCCCCCTGTCTCCTGGGCCCCCTGGTGGCCCTCCGGTGTCCATCTTCTGCTATATGAAGGCTTTTACCCTGAAAAAATTGGGGGCAAGCTTACGGAACGAAACTCCGCCGCCACGAGGCGGAACCTTGGCGGAACCAATCTAGAGCTCCGGCAGAGCTGTTCTGCCAGGGAAACATCCCTCCGGGAGGGGGAAATCATCACCATCATCATCACGAACGATCTTCTCATCGGGAGGGGGTCAATCTCCATCAACATCTTCACCAGCACCATCTCCTCTCAAAACTCTAGTTCATCTCTTGTATCCAATCTTGTATCCCAACCACAAATTGGTACCTGTGGGTTGCTAGTAGTGTTGATTACTCCTTGTAGTTGATGTTAATGGGTTTACTTGGTGGAAGATCAAATGTTCAGATCCTTAATGCATATTATTAATCCTCTGATTATGAACATGAATATGCGTTGTGAGTAGTTACGTTTGTTCTTGAGGACATGGGTGAAATCTTGCTATTAGTAGTCATGTGAATTTTGTATGCGTTCGATATTTTGATGAGATGTATCTTGTCTTTTCCTCTAATGGTGTTATGTGAACATCGACTACATGACACTTCACCATTATTTGGGCCTAGAGGAAGGCATTGGGAAGTAATAAGTAGATGATGGGTTGCTAGAGTGACAGAAGCTTAAACCCTAGTTTATGCGTTGCTTCGTAAGGGGCTGATTTGGATCCATATGTTTAATGCTATGGTTAAGTTTACCTTAATACTTCTTTTTTAGTTGTGGATGCTTGCAATAGGGGTTAGTCATAAGTGGGATGCTTGTCCAAGTAAGGGCAGTACCCAAGCACTGGTCCACCCACATATTAAATTATCAAAGTACCGAACGCGAATCATATGAGCATGATGAAAACTAGCTTGACGATAATTCCCATGTGTCCTCGGGAGCTCTTTTCTCATTATAAGAAATTGTCCAGGCTTATCCTTTGCTACAAAAAGGATTGGGACACCTTGCTGTACTTTATTTACTTTCATTGCTTGTTACTCGTTACAATTTATCTTATCAGAAAACTATCTATCACCTACAATTTCAGTGCTTGCAGAGAAAACCTTACTGAAAACCGCTTATCATTTCCTTCTGCTCCTCGTTGGGTTTGACACTCTTACTTATCGAAAGGACTACGATAGATCCCCTACACTTGTGGGTCATCAGAGGGCATCACCATTCTCTAGTGTTCAGAGTATATCTTCTTTTTTCAAGTTATATAATTTGAGCCCAGTGTCTTTTCGATGATGTACACTTGTTTGGGCCAGTGAGGTGTCGTTGAACAAGGGTTGAGTAGTAACGCAATGCCAAATAGGTCAATTATGACTCTCAGGCCGGGCTCTCAAAAGATCTAGGAAAAAAAGGTCGGGCTCTCCAAAAAAGAAAGAATAAGGACTCTTAGGATGACATGTGGGCACCACCGGTGTTTTCTTGCACTTGCGCGCCGAGAGCATATTGACGCGTGCTCGAAATTCATGCTACCTTTTCATCCCCAGTCTCCCGCCCCTCCCCCACCTCTGGAATCTCGATTCCTACTCCAGTTCCCCCAAATCCCCCTCCTGTACTCCCTGTACTCAAGCGCACTAGCATGTCACCGGTCAACGCGGATCTCCGAGCCGGAGATCTTGAGGTCCGTCCTGCCTTCGGTCGCTGTGTGCTGTCGCTCAATAGTGGCATGGCGGTGCTTGACGACCAGTTTGCCGGCAAAGTGCTGATGGTAGCCATCAACGGCGACCGGCCTCCCGTCTTGCTGGACGACCTTGTCAAAGCTCTTGGCATTGCACACGGCATCCAAATAAGTGACTTGCTCATCGAAGTCTGTCTACCACCGGCGATTTCTTCGTCAGGTTTTGTACAACTTTTGACTGCAGCCGTTTGTTCGAATCTTCCCGGTGTTTGTTCTGCGATGCCATGCTGGTGAGCTTTGATCGGTGGCACCCACGATGGGGCTCGGTGCCCTCTGAGCTTGAGTTTTTAACAAAGCTTACCTTCCACGGCATGCCTCGACGTGCTTCGTACAGCGAGTCCATGAACAAGCTTATCAACGACCTTGGAGCTCGTAAGTATGTTTGGTCCTCCAGATAGCTGGGCTCTGACAGTTATGGCATGGATGAAGAAGCCGTCCACCATACCAAAGGTGATTGGTGTTGAGATATCGGTGTAGGAACCGGGGTTGTACTATTCGTCGCCACCAAGGCCACCGCGGACCATGTTAGGGATGTACCTGTATCGAGTGTTCGTGCATGTCGAAGAAGTGGTAAATCCATCAATCGAAGTCCTGCCGCCGCCGCTGGTGCGAGGGTCCGTCGACGACGTCCATTACAGGAGTCAAAATCTGACTTTCCCAGTGTTGCTCTAAATGATGGCTGGCACAGGGCCTACTCCATCGCACGGCGGAGGCCACTGCTTCTTTGGGAGAAGAGGCAGGGCTGGCTGCCTGGATGTGCTCTAATTTGAGGTAACAACTGAATCTTGTCAGATACTAGTTAAATCCGAGCTATGGGTGTGAAGCACTGATATGCCAGTACATTTGATTGTGACCTATTCTAATTTTGTACCTAAACTTTTTTTAGAAAGGGTTGTACGTCAACTTAATGTGCTAGCAGAACTTATTGTGTTGTCTGTCTGTTTTCTTTGCACAGCGTTCAAGATATTTCCCCATCATTGATAAAGACGATGAACCTTTATGTACGACTTTGTTGGTTTCAACATAGCCCTACCCGTAGCGATCCACTGCTTCCATCCTGATTGTGACGCATGCGTGAAATTTTTGTATGCAAGTTCAGTGTGCTATGATGTTCTATATGATTGTGTCAACTATATAAGTTTTTACTGAGCATCAGCAATGCATATGGCTGAAAGATGTATTTATGAGCATCGACCGATGGGTCTCTCTCTCTCTCTCTATCTCTCTCTCTCTCTCTCACACACACACACACACGCACACACGCACAAGTGGGACCCGTTGAATTATTTATTCGCTCGTGACAGCTTTTCATTAGGTTCACTGTAATCTAACTTTTTTCTTAAGTTATTAATTGAGCTCAGTAACTTCAAAAAGTTGTATAGAAGCCTTGTTTGGGCCTTTCTGGCGTCGCTGAATGTGGGTTGAGTAGCGATGTTAGGTTGTACTGTACTACACAGGCCTTTTTTCAACATCAGCAATGCAACTGGGCCGACAGTTGTACACAATATCCGAGTCAACTTGTTATTCTCCGCCCCGCTGGGCTGCAAACTTTCCTAGGAGGTATGCATTAGGCTTAACAAGAAAATGGACTTTAAGAAATAATAAATGGGATGTAATTGTAATAACTAGGCAGTAACTATGCACCAAATGCGTAATTAGTTTAAAAATATATTATTTTTGGAATTTGAAAATTTTAATTTCATTACTTGTTGTGCGCGCAATATTTCGTTGGATTTTAACGTAATACAACTTTATTTTGAAATTATATTTAACCTGACTAGAAATTTCGGATAAAAATATTTCGGATCCCGTTAAAATGTGGGAATTTTTTTTGAATTCTATTTTGAGCGGTTGTTTGAAATTATTAATCATTGTCCATTTAAAGTTGGGTTGTACTTTTAACAAACTGTAAATGGGCTGTAGTAAATTCCATTAGAATTAAAAAATGGGCTGTACATTCTTACAAATTGCAAATGGGCTATATGTTCTCTGCCAAATCCGAGCTGTGGGCCTACTAAGTTGACGCGTACCAAGGTCTTTGTCAACTTAGTCAATATAAACAATTCTAGCTGCAGTGATCGTATGATGTCCATCCAATGGACGTAGTGCTTCTTCAACCTCTGGTCTTCTTGCTCTAGCCGCCCAAAGCAGTGTCGGACGTGCCGCGTGCTCCTGCCTCCCGTGGCCGGCTATGATGCCGCGGAGGCCTCACCGCCCCGTACTACTCCCACCGTTGGCCAGGCCATCCCTCTGCTCACCCACACCCCCTGTTATTCTGCGGCGACGGCAGCCTCACACTGCAGCCGAACCAGTGAACCCTCGTACTCCTCTCCGCGCGGGCTTCCACTGCTGCGTCTTCCCTGGCTCCGCGTCATCCCCTTCCTAGGCCTCGCCTTCGTCCACCGCCCTGGTGCTCTCGGCGCGGCATGGTCAACAAGGTCAACGACCAACTTCCATCGGAAGAGTACTATACGTGGAGAGGCTGACAGCTGGGTCCAGGCGGCCGCAAGGAAGTGCCCCCTTATTACACGCAAAATAATTATTCCTCCACCTGACAGTAGGGACCCACCGGATGGGCCACCTTATTTCGTGAAAAAAATGTTTCCCCCTTACTGCTGGGACCCACCGGACGAACCACCTTATTTCACGAAAAAATGTTCCCCCCGCTGTCAGCTCGGACCCACCGGAAGTGCCTCCTTATTACGCAGAAAAAAATGAATACTCCCCCTGCTAGCTGGGACCCACCATGGTGGGAGGCTGACTTGTGGGCCTACTAAGTTGACTGGGACGGGGGCCTCTGTCAACTTTAGTCAATATGAACGATTCTAGCTCCAGTGACCGTACGATGTCCATCCAACGGCCGTAGTGTGTCTTCAACCTTTGGTCTTCTTGATCCAGCTGCCCAAAGCAGCGCTGGTCGTGCCGCATGCTCCTACCTCCCGTGGCCGGCTGTGCTGCCGCGGAGGCTTCACCGCCCCCTACTATTCCCACCGCTGGCCAGGCCCTGCGGCGACAGCAGCCTCACACCGCAGCCGAACCAGTGAGCCCTCGTACTCCTCTCCGCGCGGGTTTCCACTGCTGCGTCTTCCCCGACTCCGTGTCGTCCCCTTCCTAGGCCTCGCCGTCGTCCACCGTTGTGGTGCTCTCAGCGTGGCATGGTCAACATGGTCAAGGAACGACTTCCGTCGGACGTGGACTATACGTGGAGAGGCTGACAGCTGGGTCCACGGCTGCAGCAAGGAAGTGCCTCCTTATTACGCGGAAAATAATGATACCTCCACCTGACAGCAGCGACCCACTGGATGGGCCACTGTATTTCGCGAAAAAATGTTTCCCCCTGACTGCTGGGACCCACCAGCTACATCTTCGCACGCAAGGAAGTGCGTCCGGGAAAAAACAATGCGCCCCCCTGACTGCTGGGACCCACCAGCAACATCTTCGCACGCAATGAAGTGTGTCCAGAAAAAAAAATGATTTGCCCCCCTGACTGTTGGGACCCACTAGCTACATCTTCGCACGCAAGGAAGTGCCTGATAGTCGGGACCCACCTGGTCAAAGCGTACGTAGCGTTGTCATTCTGGTCGCAAACGTGTATGTACATACTAGTCGATGTAGAGGTGCGCACGTGTCGTAGTAGAGGCGCGCACGTAGCATGTACACGTACGTACAGCGGCCAGTGTGCAAGAAAGAAAATATAGCCACGTATGTGTACATACGTGCGGGGTCTCGAACGCCTACTTGCGCATACATACGGCCAGGGCTTGTGTACATGGCTGGGTCGGAACGGAGAAACAGCGTCGTCGTCATGTTCATGGGAGCTAACCAGCTGGGTCGGAACGGAATGCGCCGTCGTGTTCATCAGGAGGGCTTGGACGGAACAGGCAATGGAAACGAGGCCTGGCATACCGCAGAACAGAGGAAACAGCCTTGTGTTCGACCGGCCACGTTCGAAACGGGATCATGTTCATCGGGAGGGGTCTGGCATACTGGAAAACAGAGGAAACGGACCTCCTACGGTCGAAACGGGGGTCTTGTTGATTGGGAGGGGTGTGGCGTACCGCAAAACGGACGAACGGACTTGTGTTGGAGCGCTATGGTCGAAACGGGGGTCCTGTTGATGGGGAGGGGTGTGGCGTACCGCAAAACGGATGAAACGGACTTGTGTTGGAGCGCTACGGTCAAAACGGGGGTCCTATTCATCGGGAGGGGTGTGGCGTACTGCAAAACGGGACTCCACGGGATACTGTTCATCTCCACCGTCGACCTCCTCTAGCCTCCACGGGCTACCGTCGACCTCCTCTAGCCTCCACAGGCTCCTGCTAATCCAGCCTCCACCGCACGCTACTCCACCGGCTACTGTTCAACCACCCCTCCACGGGCACCCCTCCACCGTTTATTGTTCATCTAGCCCTCCACGGGGTTGTCCTATTCATCCAGCCCTCCACGGGGTCCTGTTCATCCAGCCCCAACCGGCTCGATCGAGGCAACGCCACGGGGTCCTGTTCATCCAACCCCCCCCCCCCCGCAACACTCATTGTTCATCCAGACAGGCAGCATCGATCGGCTTCAGTTAGCAGCAGTAGTGTAGGAATCGCTCGATCGGGTTTAGTTAACAGCCATCGATCGATCGCTCGGGTTCAGTAACGTGTAGCATGCAGTGCAATCGCTCGGGTTCAGATAGAACCAACGCCTTGCACACACGCGCGTACGTGTACGAGAGAAACGCGCTTCGCTCGGCCCTCGACCACCCACCGTAATCGGGAACTCCCCGAAATTTTCCTCGCCCTCACTTCTACCATGGTTTTTTTCGTCATGGACGGCCCAAAGAATGTCATGCAGCTGCATCTCCGGCCCGCCCAGGACGAAAAGCCCATTTTCTGTCATGATTTTTTGTCATAGAAGTAGGAACCCACCACATCTATGATGATACTGGGTTTTGTCACAATTATCATCATAGAAGTGTCATAAGTATGACAGGAAAAAAATTGTTCGGCCCAAAATGTCACGGATGTGTCTTTTTTTATAGTGAGTGGTTTTCTTTTTCTCTCCATATCAACCATTTTATATTGCGTATGTGTCACTGAAGAGTAAAATAATGGTTGCTTCTTCCGACTAACTTACTATGTGATTTGACTACTCCTTATTGTCCCCTACATGTACTCCCCCTACGTGTATGACCATTCTTGAGTCTCACTTGTACTTATCTCTATTTTCTTGCATGACACATAGACAGGATGCACATAGAGGAACTTTGTTACCACATGTTGTTACGTAGTACAGTACTACTAGTACCTACTCCCTCCTTCCAGTTCACTACTAGTACTCCCTCTGTCCTGGCTTATGGTCCCCTTTGTACTCAATTCATGGGCTCATTTTCCTCAAGAAAATTGTCTTTACCAACGTATTAATATCGGGAATGCATGCGTGAACAACGAATGATTAAACCTTGCATGCAACATTTTGACAAAGCATTGACTTATGAACATGTGAATGTAAGGGACTACAACCTCGTGCATGCATGCAACAGTCGCACGTACACATGGACACAAAAACACGTGTGATGCCCTAATGCATGCATGTTCGAGCACACGACTGAACACACACGGTCACGCTCAAGTGCTCAACCTACACGTGCATGCACACACATACTCAGCCAGGGTGAGCCAGTGACCGTATAAACACTGGAAAATGTATATATTGAGCGTAGTGGACGTATTATGAAGTCCAATGAGTGTATTTGTCTCATTTGAAATTAAGCCATATTAACCGGAGAGGATGAAGTATGGACTAGCATTACTTTGATGTGTCCCATCAACTTGCCGAACAAGGAGAATCTTGCAGGACAGGAGAAGCTTGCGCGTGGTGCCTCACAGGACAAGGAGAAACTTTTAACTAATGTAATCTCTCCCTCGCTCAGGCGGTGGAAGTGCAACAGTTAATTCGATGTCAGATTGCCAGAAGCATACACTATACTAGTACTATTATTGTTCGACTTCCCGAAGAGGCGAACAGCCAAGCGCAAAGTTTACTAGTACTAGTACTACTACTATAGTCTATAGAGGTATGTACTATACTACTAGGAAGCGGATGGAGGAGCATCTGCACTCTTATTATATTTTAAAAATCTGATAAAGCAATCTTCAACACATTTGATTCTCTTCGAGGGTTCTCGCATGTGATAATGGAAGTTGATTGCATGGAACACTCGCCACAATTCTCACTTAATTCAGGCTTATATCCTGTTACAAATAGGAGCGCTTGGTAATATTTCCTCTTTTTTGTTATTCAGCATGTAAACAGGTCAGCAAACCTTGTGGCGCATCTTTGTGCGAACCGTGCTTGCTGCACTTTGAATGTAGCCGAGAGCTGGCTTGATGAAACACCTCGCTTCCTTCTTCTTTTTTGCGGGGTACCTCGCTTCCTAGTGACTAGTCTCTTGGCTGGTCGTCCTAAGAATGCTTATATATGAATAAAGCTCTCTCATTTACCCGCAAAAATATTAAGCCATATTAACCGGAAAGGAGGGAGTATGGACTAGCACTACTTTTTTGGTGTGTCCCGTCAACTCGCAGAATGAGGAGAATCTTGTAGAACAAGGTGAAGCTTGCTTACTCCTTTTGACTAATGCAACCTACCCTCGCCTAGGCGGTGGACATGCATCAGTTCATTCGGTGTCAGATTGCCAGAAGCATACACTATAGTAGCCAACATGCGGAGTACCATCATTGTTTGACTTCAGGAAGCGGCGAAGAGCCAAGCGCAAGGTTTAGTAGTACGAGTAGTACTACTACTAGAACCGCATGGTGGAGCGTCGTACTCTTATTTTATTTTAATCTCTGATAAAGTACACATTTATTCGGGAGAAGGGTGGAAACATCGAACATGTAATGATGATATCGATCAACCATGCTCAAATATATCTTGGCCTCCGTGCGAGCCCGTCTATGTGTTCTCACTCTTTGTCTCTCTCAAGGAACGGAGGGTTGGCTAGTTTGCCGTCAATTGAGATCGGTTTGCTCACACTCCGGTCCCACATGTCAGTGAAATGCCAAGAGGAGGTGCGTTGACCAACTGGCCATACGCGTACTTGGTTTTACACCTTCATACTACTCCTCCCTCCGTCACAGTTTACAGGGCACGCTTCATTCTGATGCATTTCTCTCAATGCATTTCAACCACAGAGAGACTTTAGACGCGTTTGGTTTAATGCTCAATTAATTAGGCGGTGGCAACCGCAATCAAGTCCACAATTTTCTCTCGATGTACTATGGAGTGGAGTTAGTGCGTGCATGTCTGTACCCGGGGTGGAAGCACTGCATGCATGTGTGTACTCATTATTTCCTCTAGTAATAGATGCCGTGCTATAACTACCAATGCTATTTTTCAGGCTGATCGCTAGTCACCTTGGTCCTAGAGTTTTTTTTTGAAGCGCGCTCTATAAACAGTGACAGATGGAGTAGTATGAGCGGATTCAAAGAAGAGCGTATTGATGGTTGCTTCTTCTGAGCAACTTACAGTGGCAAAGGTGGGGCTTATGATTGACTGCTCATTACTCACTATTAATGCGGCGCAACGACGGGGCTAAGTCTCCCATGCGGTTGTGCACTACTGCCTCGGTTCTTAAATATACTCTGGAGTATTTGTCTTTCTAGAGATTTCAACGAGTGACTACATAAGAAGCAAAATGAGTGAATCTACACTCTAAAATATGCCCATTTGAAATTTGTAAAAATATAAATATTTAGGAATGGAGGAGTATAATTTTGTGCATGCACATGGACCCGGATGCTAAAGGGGCTTCGGGCAATGCTATCAAGCTTCCAGCATTTGTTTACATAATTGACGTACTATACAATTAATTTTCTAGCAACATGAAATTGTACAATGCTCTGAGCTTTCAGCTTTTGTTTCGTGTGTCTTGCCATCGATGCTCTTTCGGAAACAATAAAAAACTAACTTTCGTGCTAATGCATCTCAATGATTTGCAGATTAGACCTAATATTTACATCACAACTGAAGACAAAGTTGTGAGAAGGTGTTAAATTAAAATTGATCCATGCTTTCATTGGCAGCAACATCCCCCCAGCTCTGTCTAAATCAACAAGGCATGTTGGGGAAAAAAGTAGCTGTCTAGAGCATGCAACATTCTGATCATTTTGTGCAGTTCCACTAAAATAGAGTTGAGCATCCCTATTCCAAAGATACTAAGTGTGATTATGATAATAGAGGACTGCTGATGAAACAATAAACACACAAATAGAAGCCGGTCACCTTTGCAGTCTCTCTTAAGACTAACTAGTTGGAGAAGATTAGGCTTGGAGTTGGATGAGGAGGATAGAGCAAAACCAATCTCCCTTTGTGCAATCGCACTGAAATGTAGAGACATTTCCCATGTGACATTTTAGTACAACTGCACAAAACACTCTTAAGAAAAAAGTGATTTGTGCAGTTCACCAAAAGGTCGCAATAGCAACGAGGTGAAATGGATAGCCCTGTTTGCAAAAAAGAGGTAGAAAGGAAACAATTACTGGCCAATAACAGTTGATGACACATGCGATGACAAAAAATAAGCAGATACACTATCCTAAGGGAAGATAACAACACGGTTGTGTTTGTCTAAAACGGTGTGAGGACAAGATTGCAATATGGAAAGTACGTTGGACGAGCTACGTTTTGGGAAAAGAACTATGGAAGATCCACATGCAAGATTTTCCACATGCAGCAACGTGGGAAGAGGGGCAATGGAGCAAGGCCGGTGGGGATACCTGGAGGTCATCGGGATGTAACTAGGTGAGCGGCGGTGGGCGGGACCTGTCCATACTGCAGGAGCGAGCAGGTGGTGTAGGCCCTACCGTGCCGGAGCTTGGTCAGAGAGAATGGCGTGTACCGCAGATCGGGGCGTGCTGCCTCGGCGCCGTCGAACAGAGAAACGATACATATCCTCCCTTTCCGCCGGCGGACGGGATGCAGCCGGATCAATGACCAACGGTGAGAGAGAGAGGCCACCGCAACCTTGTGTGAGATACTCTGAAGAGAGACAAACCAATGCAGGAAGGCTCCATTGTACATAGTGGAGCGGACTACCTTTTTCTCCATAAAAATCGTTTTATATTCTATGTACGTGCAATTGAGCGATATAACTTCATTTAAAAATAACGTGTCAACACATCAAGTCGAACTTTGTTTCGTGCACACGTTGTACACGACCTATGTAGGTAAACAACCGCTACACGCGTTCAAATTAGCACGTGGGCTGCCATTTCATATAGAAATGAGCTCCACCGTGTACCCGCGCGAGTGTGGCTGGGGAAGAAGCGTGAGTACGTGCACCTATTCTCTTCTTGTGTACATACACCACTGATACGTCCATTTTGCATCATGCTTTTATATCAATATTTATTGCATTATGGGCTATTATTACACGTTATGTCACAATACTTATGGCTATTCTCTCCTATTTTACAAGGCTTATCATGAAGAGGGAGAATGCCGGCAGCTGGGATTCTGGCTGGAAAAGGAGCAAATATTGGAAACATATTCTGCACAGCTCCAAAAGTCCTGAAACTCCATGAAAGTCATTTTTGGAATTAATAAGAATTATTGAGCAAAGAAAGTACCAAGGGGGCCCACATCTTAGTTTGATCCTTTTAGTAATATCTTGATCTAGTAGAATAAAGTTTTGATATGAATTAGTTTCGAGTTTTGCTTTGTGATCCCTTTATGTAATCGAGTCCGTGAGCTATATAATAAAGATTAGTGCTGAGTCAAGGGCTTTGTTATCTTGCTATGATCTTGAGAAAATAGAAAGAATAAAAAGGAATAAAAGAGTTCATATTGATCTTATGGATAGTAATGACTTCACGTATAAAGAGTATGAGGCATAAAAGTTGTTAAGAGTTGATAAACATAGTTTTGGTCATCGTTGCAATTAATAGGAAGTAATAAAGAAAGAGAGGTTCTCACATATAAATATACTATCTTGGACATCTTTTATGATTGTGAGCACTCATTAAGTATGACATGCTAAAGAGTTGATGTTGGACAAGGAAGACAACGTAATGGGTTATGTTTTCTCACATCTCAGTTAAAGTATATTGTCATGGATCTTTCAAACATGTTCAGCTTGCCTTTCCCCCTCATGCTAGCCAAAATTCCTTGCACCAAGTAGAGATACTACTTGTGCTTCCAAATATCCTTAAACCCAGTTTTTGCCATGAGAGTCCACCATACCTACCTATGGATTGAGTAAGATCCTTCAAGTAAGTTTTCATGTTGCAAGCAAAAAAAATTGCTCTCTAAATATGTATGACTTATTAGTGCGGAGAAAATAAGCTTTATACGATCGTGAGATATGAAACTAATAAAAGCGACGGACTACATAATAAAGGTTCATATCACAAGTGGCAATATAAAGGGACGTTCTTTTGTACTAAGATTTTGTGCATCCAACCCTAAAAGCACATGACAACCTCTGCTTCCCTCTGCGAAGGGCCTATCTTTTACTTTATGTCTTTTACTTTATGCAAGAGTCAAGGTGATCTACACCTTTCCCTTTTTCATTTTATCCTTTGGCAAGCACCTCGTGTTGGGAAGATCCGGATATAAATATCCAATTGGATGTAAGTTAGCACATCACCCAAAGGTGAATACATTGGGAGGCAAACTTATAAGCCCCTATCTTTCTCAGTGTCTGACTAAAACTTCATAACCATAAGTATTGTGTGAGTGTTAGCAATTGGAGAAAACTATGTGATAATTGAGTATGTGGACTTGTTGAAAAGCTCTATTCTTGACTCTTTCTGATGTTATGATAAATTTCAATTGCTTCAATGACTGAGATTATAGTTTGTTAGTTCTCAATGAGGTTTCCAAACGATACTTGACATTGTGAATAGATTGTTACTTGAACATAAGAAATCATATGACAAAATCTATATATGTTGTTGCTATAAGAATGATCATGATGCCCTCATGTCCATATTTTATTTTTATCGACACCTCTATCTCTAAACATGTGGACATATTTTTCGATATCGGCTTCCACTTGAGGACAAGCGAGGTCTAAGATTGGGGGAGTTGATACGTCCATTTTGCATCATGTTTTTATATCGATATTTATTGCATTATGGGCTGTTATTACACGTTATGTCACAATCCTTATGGCTATTCTCCCTTATTTTACAAGGTTTATCATGAAGAGGGAGAATGCCGGCAGCTGGAATTCTAGCTGGAAAAGGAAGAAATATTGGAAACCTATTCTGCACAGCTCCAAAAGTCTGAAAACTCCACGAAAGTCATTTTTGGAATTACTAAGAATTATTGAGCAAAGAAAGTACCGGAAGGGGCCCATACCCTGGCCAGGAGGGTGAGGGGGCGCCCCTTACTGGGTGCGCCCCCTGTCTCTGAGGCCCCATGGTGGCCCTCCCGTGCCCATCTTCTACTATATGAAGGCTTTTACCCTGGAAAAAATCATAAGCAAGCTTACGGGGTGAAACTCCGCCGCCACGAGGCTGAACCTTGGTGGAACCAATCGAGGGCTCCGGCGGAGCTATTCTGCCGGGGAAACTTCCCTCCGGGAGGGGGAAATCATCACCAACAATCCTCTCATCAGGAGGGGGCTAATCTCCATCAACAACTTCACCAGCACCATCTCCTCTCCAACCCTAGTTCATCTCTTGTATCCAATCTTGTATCCAAAACCACAAATTGGTACATGTGGTTTGCTAGTAGTCTTGATTACTCCTTGTAGTTGATGCTAATTGGTTTACTTGGTGGAAGATCATATGTTCAGATCCTTAATGCATATTAATACTCCTCTGGTCATGAACATTAATATGCTTTGTGAGTAGTTATGTTTGTTCCTGAGGACTTGGGTGAAGTCTTGCTATTAGTAGTCATGTGAATTTGGTATTCGTTCGATATTTTGATGAGATGTATGTTGTCTTTACTCTAGTGGTGTTATGTAAATGTCGACTACATGACACTTCACCATTATTTGGGCCTAGAGGAAAGAATTGGGAAGTAATAAGTAGATGATGGGTTGCTAGAGTGACAAAAGCTTAAACCCTAGTTTATGCGTTGCTTCGTAAGGGGCTGATTTGGATCCATATGTCTCATGTTGTGGTTAGGTTTACCTTAATACTTCTTTTGTAGTTGCGGATGCTTGCAATAGGGGTTAATCATAAGTGGGATGCTTGTGCAAGAAAGGGCAGTACCCAAGCACCTGTCCACCCACATATCAAATTATCAAAGTACCGAACGCGAATCACATTAGCGTGATGAAAACTAGCTTGACGATAATTCCCATGTGTCCTCGGGAGCACTTTTCTCATTATAAGAAATTGTCCAGGCTTGTCCTTTGCTACAAAAAGGATTGGGCCACCTTGCTTCACTTTATTTACTTTCATTGCTTGTTACCTGTTTCCAATTATCTTATCACAAAACTATCTGTTACCTACAATTTCAGTGCTTGCAGAGAATACCTGACTGAAAACCGCTTGTCATTTCCTTCTGCTCCTCGTTGGGTTCGACACTCTTACCTATCGAAAGGACTATGATAGATCCCCTATACTTGTGGGTCATCAAGACTCTTCTCTGGCGCCATTGCCGGGGAGTGAAGCCCCTTTGGTGAGTGGAACTTGGTAAGGAAACATTTATATAGTGTGCTGAAATTTTCTATCACTTGTTACTATGGAAACTAATCCTTTGAGGGGCTTGTTCGGGGCATCTTCGCCCCGACCAGTAGAGCAAAGAGTTGCTCCTCAACCTACTTAACCTACTGAAAATATTTACTTTGAGATTCCTTCGGGTATGATAGAGAAACTACTAGCTAATCCCTTTGCAGGAGATGGAACATTGCATCCCGATTTACACCTTATCTTTGTGGATGAAGTTTGTGGATTATTTAAGCTTGCAGGTATTCCCGATGATGTTGTTAAGAGGAAGGTCTTCCCTTTATCTTTGAAGGGAGGCGCATTGACATGGTATAGGCTATGTGATGATACGGGATCTTGGAACCATAAACGATTGAAGTTGGAATTTCACCAGAAGTTCTATCCTATGTGTCTTGTTCATCGTGATTGTAATTATATATATAATTTTTTGCCTCGCGAAGGAGAAAGAATCACTCAATCTTGGGGGATACTTAAGTCAATGTTATATTCATGCCCCAATCATGAACTCTCAAGAGAAATGATTATTCAAATTTTTTATGCTCGGCTTTCTCTTAATGATCGCACCATGCTTGATACTTCCTGTGTTGGTTCTTATATGCTGAAGACTACTGAATTCAAGTGGGATTTATTGGAAAGAATTAAACAGAACTCTGAAGATTGGGGTTCCGACGATGGTAAGGAGTCAGGTATAACATCTAAGTTTGATTGTGTTAAATCTTTTATGGATACCGATGCTTTTCGTGGATTTAGCACTAAATATGGACTTGACTATGAGATAGTAGCTTCTTTCTATGAATCTTTTGCTACTCATGTTGATATCCCTAAGGAGAAGTGGTTTAAATATAACCCTCCCATTGAAGTAAAAGTAGTTGCACCTATTACAGTTGAAGAAAAGACTATCACTTATAATGATCCTATTGTTCCTACTACTTATGTTGAGAAACCACCTTTTCCTGTTAGAATAAAGGATCATGCTAAAGCTTCAACTGTGGTTCGTAAGAGTAATACTAGAACATATACACCTCTTGAGCAAATTAAAGTTGAACCTAGTATTGCTATGGTTAAATATCTCTTGGATGATAATATAGATGGGCATGTTATTTACTTCTATGGTGAAACTGCTAATATTGCTAGACCAGATGCTAAGATACATAGACCTGTTCTAGGCATGCATGTTATTTCTATTAAAATAGGAGATCATTGTTATCATGGCTTATGTGATATGGGTGCTAGTGCTAGTGCAATACCTATTTCCCTATACAAAGAAATTATGCATGATATTGCACCCGCTGAGTTAGAAGATATTGATGTTACAATTAAGCTTGCCAATAGAGATACTATTACGCCATTTGGGATTGTTAGAGATGGAGAAGCTTGTGTGGGAAAGTTAAATATCCCGCTGATTTTCCTGTTCTTGGTTCCCCACAAGATGACTTTTGCCCCATTATTTTTGGCAGACCCTTCTTGAATACTGTTAATGCTAAAATTGATTGTGAAAAGGATGTTGTTACAATTGGCTTGGGGGATATGAAACATGAGTTTAACTTTGCTAAGTTTCGTAGACAACCCCATGATAAAGAATTACCTAGTAAGGATGAAATTATTGGTCTTGCTTCTATTGATGTGCCTCCTACTGATCCATTAGAACAATATTTGCTAGACCATGAAAATGATATGTTTATGAATGAAAGAAGGGAAATAGATGAAGTATTCCTTCAACAGGGTCCTATTCTGAAACACAACTTGCATGTTGAAATCCTAGGGGATCCTCCTCCACCCAAGGGTGATCCCGTGTTTGAGCTCAAACCTTTACCTGATAATCTTAAATATGCTTATCTGGATGAAAAGAAGATATATCTTGTTATTATTAGTGCTAACCTTTCAGACCAAGAAGAGGAAAGATTATTGAAAACTCTGAAGAAGCACCGTGCTGCTATTGGATATACTCTGGATGATCTTCAGGGAATTAGTCCCACTCTATGCCAACACAAAATAAAATTGGAGAAAGATGCCAAACCAGTTAGAGATCCTCAACGATGGTTAAATCCTAAGATGAAAGAAGTGGTAAGAAAGGAGATACTAAAGCTCCTTGAGGCAGGTATAATTTATCCCGTTGCTGATAGTGATTGGGTAAGTCTTGTCCATTGCGTACCTAAAAAGGGAGGTATTACTGTTGTTCCTAATGATAAACATGAATTGATTCCGCAGAGAATTATTACAGGTTATAGGATGGTAATTGATTTCCGTAAATTAAATAAAGCTACTAAGAAAGATCATTTCCCTTTACCTTTTATTAATCATATTCTAGAAAGACTATCCAAACGCAGACATTTCCGCTTTCTAGATGGTTATTCTGGTTTCTCTCAAATACCTGTGTCAGTGGAGGATCAATCAAAAACTACTTTTACTTGCCCTTTTGGTACTTTTCCTTATAGACGTATGCCTTTTAGTTTATGTAATGCACCTGCTACCTTTCAAAGATGCATGGTGGCTATATTCTCTGACTTTTGTGAAAAGATTTGTGAGGTATTCATGGATGACTTCTCCGTTTATGGATCCTCTTTTGATGATTGCTTGAGCAACCTTGATCGAGTTTTGCAGAGATGTGAAGACACTAGTCTCGTCTTGAGTTGGGAAAAGTGCCACTTTATGGTTAATGAAGGCATTGTCTTGGGGCATAAAATTTCTGAAAGAGGTATTGAAGTTGATAAAGCTAAAGTTGATGTTATTGAAAAGATGTCATCTCCCAAGGACATTAAAGGTATAAGAAGTTTCCTTGGTCATGTCGGTTTTTATAGGAGTTTCATTAAGGACTTTTCTAAAATCTCTAGGCCTCTAACTAATTTATTGCAAAAAGATATTCCTTTTGTATTTGATGATGATTGTGTAGAAGCATTTGAAATACTTAAGAAAGCTTTGATCACTGCACCTATTGTTCAGCCACCTGATTGGAATTTACCCTTTGAAATTATGTGTGATGCTAGTGATTATGATGTAGGTGTTGTTCTAGGGCAAAGAGTTGATAAGAAATTAAATGTTATCCAGTATGCTAGTAAAAATCTTGATACTGCCCAGCAAAATTATGCTACTACTGAAAAATAATTCTTAGCAGTTGTATTTGATTGTGATAAGTTCAGACCTTATATTGTTGATTCTAAAGTTACTATTCACACTGATCATGCTGCTATTAAATATCTTATGGAAAAGAAAGATGCTAAACCTAGACTTATTAGCTGGGTTCTCTTGCTCCAAGAATTTGATTTGCATATTATTGATAGAAAGGGAGCTGAGAACCCTGTTGCAGACAACTTGTCTAGGTTAGAGAATGTTCTTGATGACCCACTACCTATTTATGATAGCTTTCCTGGTGAACAATTAGCGGTCATTAATGATTCTCCTACTGCTCCTTGGTATGCTGATTATGCTAATTACATTGTTGCTAAATTTATACCACCTAGTTTCACATACCAGCAAAAGAAAAGTTCTTTTATGATTTAAGACATTACTTCTGGGATGACCCACACCTTTATAAAGAAGGAGTAGATGGTGGTATTAGACGTTGTGTACCTGAGCATGAACAGGAACAGATCCTACGCTAGTGTCACTCTGAACCATATGGAGGACACCACGCTGGAGATAGAACTGCACATAAGGTATTGCAATCTGGTTTTTATTGGCCTACTCTCTTAAAAGATGCTCGTAAGTTTGTCTTGTCTTGTGATGAATGCCAAAGAATTGGTAATATTAGTAGACGTCAAGAAATGCCTATGAATTATTCTCTTGTTATTGAACCATTTGATGTTTGGGGCTTTCATTATATGGGACCTTTTCCTGCCTCTAATGGATATACACATATTTTAGTTGCCATTGATTACGTTACTAAGTGGGTAGAAGCTATTCCAACTAGTAGTGCTGATCATAACACTTCTATTAAGATGCTTAAAGGAGTTATTTTTCTGAGGTTTGGAGTCCCTAGATATCTCATGACTAATGGTGGTTCACATTTTATTCATGGTGCTTTTCATAAAATGCTTACTAAGTATGATGTTAATCATAGAATTGCATCTCCTTATCACTCACAGTCTAGCGGTCAAGTAGAATTGAGTAATAGAGAGCTCAAATTAATTTTGCAAAAGAATGTCAATAGAACTAGAAAGAATTGGTCCAAGAAACTTGATGATGCGTTATGGGCCTATAGAAATGCATATAAAAATCCTATGGGTATGTCTCCGTATAAGATGGTTTATGGAAAAGCATGTCACTTACCTCTCGAACTTGAACATAAGGCATATTGGGTTATTAAAGATCTCAACTATGATTTCAAACTTGCTGGTGAGAAGAGGTTATTTGACATTAGTTCACTTGATAAATGGAGAACCCAAGCCTATGAGAATGCCAAACTATTTAAAGAAAAAGTTAAAAGATGGCATGACAAAAGAATACAAAGCGTGAGTTCAATGTAGGTGATTATGTGTTGCTATTCAACTCCCATTTAAGATTTTTTGCAGGAAAACTTCTCTCTAAATGGGAAGGTCCTTACGTTATCGAGGAGGTCTATCGTTCTGGTGCCATAAAAATCAACAACTTCGAAGGTGCAAGTCTGAAGGTGGTGAACGGTCAAAGAATTAAACATTATATCTCAGGTAATCCTATAAAATGTTGAAACTAATATTATTGAAACCGTAACCCCGGAGGAATACATAAGGGACACTTTCCAGAACGGCTCAAACTCTGAAAAGGAATAGGTATGTAGTACGTTATGTAAACCGACTCCAAAACAGTTCTAATGGCAATTTTTCTCTGTTTTGGAATATTTAAGAATTTAGGAAAGCAAGAAGTAATCCGGGAAGGACACGAGGCCTCCACGAGGGTGGAGGGCGCGCCCATCCTTACTGGGCATGCCCCCTGTCTCGTGGGCACCTCGTGTGCCTTCCGGACTCTGTTTTCTTGTATAACACTTATCTTGGTCGGTAAAAAATCATTATATAATCTCCCTAAGGTTTTGACCACCGTATCACGCAATTATCTCCTGTTTTTGTTTTGAGCTGTTTTTCTGACAGATCTAGAGCACCACGACGTCTCCAAGCGCTCCAAAGGACAAGTTTTTCGAGAGGGTTATTAACCCCTATCTCGCGGAGGTGCTGCAACACCCTCAACTCATTGAGATGCGTGAGGGGGTGCTGCACATCCGCGATGTGGAGGGACCAAGGTGTACCAGAAGCGTGGAGACAAAACTCGAAGCTATGGAGCAACAAGTTTTCAAGTGCCAAGGGATGGTGGAGGATGGACTCAACGCCAACCAGATGATGATCGCGAAATTCACCAACAACCACAAGCTAGACGCCAAGAACATTGGGGATACCATCTTCAAGCTTCATGAGAAAATCGAGCACCTCCAAGCCCAGATCTATGACCTGCAAAACCAAAACTGTGAGTATGAATATAGATTCAAGAGGATGAGTTTGGCTGCAGATTTGAGGATCCCGGAGACTCGATCATCCTTCTATGATGGTGAGCCTATGCCTTGGAAGATGTGCGACAAGCCTACATCATCAAAAACTCCTTCTTCACCACCTTCGAGGACATAATCACATGGATATGGGCACTACCCTTGGCAACTACCAAGCTTGGGTGAGGTGCCCCGGTATCGTATCACCATCACACTCCTATCTTTACCGTTTTATTTAGTTCGATCCTTTCAGTAGTATCTTGATTTAGTAGATTGAAGTTTTAGTATCAAGTAGTTTTGAGTTTTGCTTTGTGATCTCTTTATGTAATCGAGTCCGTGAGCTATCTATAATAAAGATTAGTGTAGAGTCAAGGGCTGTGCTATCTTGCTATGATCTTGAGAAAGTAGAAACAATAAAAAGGAATAATAGAGTTCATATTGATCTTATGGATAGTAATGACTTCAAGTATAAAGAGTATGAGGCATAAAAGTTGTCGAGAGTTGATAAACATAGTTTTGGTCATCGTTGCAATTAATAGGAATTAATAAAGAAGGAGAGGTTCTCACATAAGAATATACTATCTTGGACATCTTTTATGATTATGAGCACTCATTAAGTATGACATGCTAAAGAGTTGATGTTGGACAAGGAAGACAACGTAATGGGTTATGTTTTCTCACATCTCAGTTAAAGTATATTGTCATGGATCTTTCAAACATGTTCAGCTTGCCTTTCCCCCTCATGCTAGCCAAAATTCCTTGCACCAAGTAGAGATACTACTTGTGCTTCCAAATATCCTTAAACCCAGTTTTTGCCATGAGATTCCACCATACCTACCTATGGATTGAGTAAGATCCTTCAAGTAAGTTGTCATGTTGCGAGCAATAAAAATTGCTCTCTAAATATGTATGACTTATTAGTGCGGAGAGAATAAGCTTTATACGATCGTGTGATATGAAAGTAATAAAAGCGACGGACTGCATAATAAAGGTTCATATCACAAAGTGGCAATATAAAGTGACGTTCTTTTGCACTAAGATTTTGTGCATCCAACCCTAAAAGCACATGACAACCTATGGTTCCCTCTGCGAAGGGCCTATCTTTTACTTAATGTCTTTTACTTTATGCAAGAGTCAAGGTGATCTACATCTTTCCCTTTTTCATTTTATCCTTTGGCAAGCACCTCATGTTGGGAAGATCCTGGTATATATATCCAATTGGATGTAAGTTAGCATGAACTATTATTGTTGACATCACCCAAAGGTGAATACGTTGGGAAGCGAACTTATAAGCCCCTATCTTTCTCAGTGTCCGACTAAAACTTCATAACCATAAGAATTGTGTGAGTGTTAGCAAGTGTAGAAGACTATATGATAGTTGAGTATGTGGACTTGCTGAAAAGCTCTATTCTTGACTCTTTCTGATGTTATGATAAATTGCAATTGCTTCAATGACTGAGATTATAGTTGGTTAGTTCTCAATGAAGTTTCTGAACCATACTTGACATTGTGAATAGATTGTTACTTGAACATAAGAAATCATATGACAAAATCTATAAATGTTGTTGTTATAAGAATGATCATGATGCCCTCATGTCCGTATTTTATTTTTATCGACACCTCTATCTCTAAACATGTGGATATATTTTTCGATATCGGCTTTCGTTTGAAGACAAGCGAGGTCTAAGCTTGGGGGAGTTGATATGTCCATTTTGCATCATGCTTTTATATCGATATTTATTGCATTATGGGATTTTATTACACGTTATGTCACAATACTTATGGTATTCTCTCTTATTTTACAAGGTTTATCATGAAGAGGGTGAATGCCGGCAGCTGGGATTCTGGCTAGAAAAGGAGCAAATATTGGAAACCTATTCTGCACAGCTCCAAAAGTCCTGAAACTCCATGAAAGTCATTTTTGGAATTAATAAGAACTATTGAGCAAAGAAAGTACCGGAGGGGGCCCATACCCTGGCCAGGAGGGGGGCGCCATCCCCCTACTGGGTGCGCCCCCTGTCTTCTGGGCCCCCTGGTTGCCCTCCGGTGCCCATCTTCTACTATATGAAGCCTTTTACCCTGGAAAAAATCATCAGCAAGCTTACGGGACGAAACTCCGCCGCCACGAGGAGGAACCTTGGCGAAACCAATCTAGGGCTCCGGCGGAGCTATTCTGTCAGGGAAACTTCCCTTCGAGAGGGGGAAATCATCACCATCATCATCAACAACGATCCTCTCATTGGGAGGGGGTCAATCTCCATCAACAACATCATCACCAGCACCATCGCCTCTCAAACTCTTGTTCATATCTTGTATCCAAAACCACAAATTGGTACCTGTGGGTTGCTAGTGTTGATTACTCCTTGTACTTGATGCTAATTGGTTTACTTGGTGGAAGATCATAAGTTCATATCCTTAATGCATATTAATACTCCTTTGATCATGAACATGAATATGCTTTGTGAGTAGTTACATTTGTTCCTGAGGACATGAGTGAAGTCTTGCTATTAGTAGTCATGTGAATTTGGTATTCATTTGATATTTTGATGAGATGTATCTTGTCTTTCCTCTAGTGGTGTTATGTGAACGTCAACTACATGATACTTCACCATTATTTGGGCCTAGAGGAAGGCATTGGGAAGTAGTAAGTAGATGATGGGTTGCTAGAGTGACAGAAGCTTAAACCCTAGTTTATGTGTTGCTTCGTAAGGGGCTGATTTGGATCCATATGTATCATGTTGTGGTTAGGTTTACCTTAATACTTCTTTTGTAGTTGCGGATGCTTGCAATATGGGTTAATCATAAGTGGGATGCTTGTCCGAGAAAGGGCATTACGCAAGCACCGGTCCACCCACGTATCAAATTATCAAAGTACCGAACGCGAATCACATGAGCGTGATGGAAACTAGCTTGACGATAATTCCCATGTGTCGTCGGGAGCGGTTTTCTCATTATAAGAAATTGTCCAGGCTTGTCCTTTGCTACAAAAAGGATTGGGCCACCTTGCTGCACTTTATTTACTTTCATTTCTTGTTACCCGTTACCAATTATCTTATCACAAAACTATCTGTTACCTACAATTTCAGTGCTTGCAGAGAATACCTTACTAAAAATCGCTTGTCATTTCCTTCTGCTCCTTGTTGGGTTCGACACTCTTACTTATCGAAAGGACTACGATAGATCCCCTATACTTGTGGGTCATCAACCACCTATGTGGGGTTGTGTGAGAGAGATACAAACGTAGAGAGATATAGTGTGTGGGTTCATGAGTGTTTGGGAGGGTCAATCAAAAAATGTAACATAAGCAATGTGTGTGAAATAGAGTCCTGGATATATCATATATAGAGAGGGGCGATCCACGAGAAGAGAGCGGAGGTATCATCGGTTTGAGGTATCCATAGAATCAAAGAGAGGGATGATGTGTGTGTGTGTGCGCGCGCGATCGATAAAGAGTGCCATAAAATTTGTGTGTGCCCACGTCAAAGATATAGAGAGGCTGGCCTACTGGAACGTGAGAGGGGGCAGGTGCAATTTGTCTCTGTGGCATGGTTACCTACCTACAGCGCTCGACTATCGGTGTGTGGTGGGGGAGGCCTAATTAACTACAGAGGTACAATGGCTGGTATATGTGTGGAGGAGGAGAGAGGCCTACCTTATATATCAAGGGAGATTGATCGACATCCATGCATATGTGTAGGAGAGGAACAAGGTTGGGAGAGAGATAGATCTAGAGTGTTGGAGGGGGTGGTAGTGGAGTTGCTTCTAACAAGTGGTGGGAGAGGCTTGCTAGACAAACGGAGGGCACGCCTGCAATATGAGTAAGAGAGGGGATGGCTGCCTGTCTGTGCACGTGCGTGTGAGAGACGGGTCAGGAGGGATGCACGAATGATGAGGGGGGACGATATGGCTATGGTAAGCAGACGTAACTACATAGGAAGATCAATCGTCCTTTGTCAGAGAAAGGAGAGACATAACTTGTGAGGTACGTCGATCGATGGGGGGGGAATAGTTAAAGTTGACCTAGGTATATGTTGGGAGATCGATCGGTATACATGCATGTATGTGTTAGAAGCAAATAAGGCACGGGAAGAAGGATAGAGAGAGAGGGATGCATCTAGGAGGTGGTGCGAGAGGCATACTATATCGATGGGGAAGGAGTGTGCGAGTACAAGATTGATGAAAAGAGTGGTGGGAGTGAGGCATGGACAGTGATAAGAGAAGAGGGGAAGCTTGTTTTTGTTGTAGGCACACCTAGCTAAAGAGGCATATCGATCGATGTGTGCCGTAAAGAAGGAGTTGGGGGGCCTACACACACCATGGGTGAACAACCTAAAGTGAAAAGACGAATTTAAGCGATGGAGCTAGAGAATGCGGAGGGAGGGTGAGAGTGTCAGTGGGAAACGACACCTATGGGATCACAAGAATCCCTTCTGCGGTTGCGGGGTGCGGGGTTGTGAGAAGAGTAGGATTAGTAACCAGCACAAGGATCGTTTACCCAGGTTCGGGCCGCAAGGATGCGTAAAACCCTAGTCCTGCTTTGGTGGATGTATTGAGTGTTATTGAGCTCTTGAACTAGCTATGGTGACTGCATGGTTCCAAAGAGCCAAATCCCTCTCCAGTACGCCATGGGCCTCCTTTTATAGTCGAAAGGGGCTGCCACAGTGGCACACAAGAGGTGGAAAGGCCTACAGTGCTACGAGCTTATCGCTCGTATTACAGGACAAGATGAATTTAATGCGTAGCTTAGGTGTCCCCTTGCTTTATCAGGGACGGGGGCGAGGCCCGTCCCGTCCGTCGCCGCTCCTCCTCGCTCCGACACGCGCCCTGGACAGTGATGCATGCGGTCCCATGTAGGTAGGCAAGCATCTAAGGTGGCGCGGTGGTGAAGCCTCCACAAAGATCTGCATGTCACCACGCAGGCGTGTGCTGAGTTGGCCAGGAAGCTGCATGTTTCCGCGCAGGTGCCTGCCTAGCTGGTTTGGGTTGGCAGCTGCATGTGAACGGCGGTGGAGACTTGGTTGGCGCGGGCCTGGTGGTGGCCCCGCTGACCCCCTTGGCAAGGGCCTTGCTGGGTGGCCCGGCAAGGGTCTTACCGTGGCGCTCTGTCGTCCTCGGCAAGGATCTTGCCGGGGGTCACGCGAGTTTCCTCGGCAAGGATCTTGTCGAGGATCGTTGCCTTCCAATCCTCATCTGATCTTAAATATATCTTTGTCTTCACAAAGATCATCATCAAACCATCCTCCCTCTGCTTATCTCTTTCCTTTCTATATGATAAGTCTACTCGCGCCTCAAGGGCCGGTCATTTACACTCTCCACTACATGAACAGCATTATGCATGCCACCATGGAGGTGCCTCCCGAGCCCTGGCCCAATCGTAGTTGATGGTGTTGGAGAACGTGGGTTCGAGGGTGGCTCACTCCGCTGGTGTGGGCGAGCTACCCCAGCAAAGGGGCTTACTGGGGCTGCTAAGGCTGCCCCGACAAGACGGCTTGCTGGGGCTGCTAAGGCTGCCCCGGCAAGGGTCTTGTCGGGGAAACCTGCTTTGTCCATCTGCTCTCTATGGTCTCGGTCCTTGGCGTTGCCTTGTTTGCCTTGCGGCTTCGACTCCTCCGTTTTGCCCTGCTGAGTGCGGCTTTGGCCCGTGGCTCTGACTGCCCGTGCACAAGTAAAGGGGTACAAAGGAGTGCCCCTACTTTAGTACACTGACAGGAGCCCCCGGGCCTGGGCCACACATAGGCGCAACGCGTTGTTGGGCCAGGCCCAAAACGGTGCACGGGCAGGCGGGGCGGGCTTTTTTTACCACAGTAACTGATTCGTCCACTTCGCTTCCCCACGACCCGCGTTGAATGCGCGACGTGTGGGTCGCGCGTGTGCCCGTGACCGAAGCACGCTGGCATCATCTTGTGGTGGACAGTAAAGAGGCGGCTTGCGTGTCTCCTCGAGACCACAGGGCCACCGCTCATTTACTGCCCTTACTAGGGAACCATGGCTCCACGCATCCCATTGCGCCCGTATCTTGCGCCACGTTTGCTGCATGCATGACGCAGAGCGAATGACAGGCATGCGGGATACAGGAAGTCGCGCGCGTGTGGGTCGATTCCCACGCGCCTTCAATTGAGCAGGGAGGGCGGTTGACGGCCCCGCCCGTTGTCACTTCGTTGAGCCGGATTGGCCGAAAGGGGCGGCCGCGCCCTGCCCCCGCCTCTTTATAAAGAGGGGAGCGGGAGGTACGGCACCTCTCGATCCTTCATCATCCGCTTCTCTCCATTCCTGTTCCCTCCTTCCTTCAGCCATGGCAAGGGGGCGTGGCGACACTTCATCGGTGGCGGCGAGGGTCTCGGCTAGACAACACATCGCTCCTCCACAAGAGCTTGTGGCGGCGGAGCCGGCCATTAAAGGGAGGGGGAGGGGGCGAGGTCGAGGCCGTCACGCCGCTCGAGGGAGAGGAGGACGGGGCGGCAGATCGGCTTCGCCTCTGCTAGCGGCCCCTCCCCCTGTAGAGGGCCACGTCGGGGATAACCCTTACGAGTTATTCATCAGGCTGCGCCAGCCGCCGCGCCGTCGTCTTCGCCTCCCAACCCCATTTGCGCGGGAGATGGAGCTGGACCCGCCGTAGGCGTTGCGGCTGCATATGAGGGGCTGTGGATACAGCTGCACATGGGTTGATGTTGAGTTCCCCGCCCCTCACGTCATATATCTTCGCCGTGGGTGGAAGACTTTTGCCCGCATCCATAGCCTAATAGAGGGGCTCACTCTCCATTTCAAACTAATGGAGAGAGGCCTCCTCTCTGTCAAGGTCTTTGGGCACTTCGGGACTCGCGTAAGGTGCTGCGTGGAGAGCTCCTCTGACGATGAAGATTCCTCCTCGAGCGAGAGTGGCAAGGAGGACAGCGGCAGCGACGACGAGGGTAGCGAGCGGCTGGATGACGGGTCCGACTAGGTGTCGGACGTGCCGCTCCGGGGCGACACCAGCGACCCCATCATCCGTGTCGCCGGTTCCTTGAACTTCTCGGGGTCGCCTCCTTGGGCAGCTGGCGTAGGGAGGCTGGAGAAGGTGAAGAAGGCGGATAGCGGGCCGTCAAGTCAGAGTACGATGGCACCGACGCCTTCATAGCGTATTGATGGACTGTTGCCTCATCTTCCAGCTCTTCCTCTGGCGCCACCGCCACCAACCCTCCCCTAGGCGACCGCCGGCATGTTCTCTTGGCGCCTTCTGCTCCTCGTACCTCGCCTAGGCGCTCCTTCTGCCCTTTTGCTTTCTTGTTCCATTTCCTGAGGAGAGGGACAAGAAAGGGATTACGGGCACCTTATCTCTTTTTAGTCTGTAAGCCTTCGGGCCTTCGTTAAATTTAGTACTTGTAATCCCCTTGATCATGTTTTTCACTCTGTATGAACTGTACCTGTACGGGATGTTTTTAACGAAAAAGGGATGTTTGCCGGGTATTTCATTCATGGGTGAGACCCGCGACAAGGAGCGAATCCTCGTTACTATTTAAGATAAATGTTTTTCGCCCGGCAACAGGCCTTGCCGTCCCCCCACTTTGCTCGACCTTTCTCGCGCCCTTGGCGGAGGTAGGGATGAAGTGGGCTTAGGCTCCTCGTTCCATTTCCTCGCTGCCATGGCTACAACCAAATCTGGACCCAGGAGATAATCCTTGGGTACAGAAAAAGGGGAGCACGGTATCCTAGAAATAAAACAAGGTTTCACATATCCTAGTTCCATACCGAAGTGCATGATAGAGGATAAAGTACTTATCTGGATCTGCAGCCCCGGCAACCTTGGCTTGCCGCGGTTGGATCCTTGTACTTGCATCCCCCGACAACATTGGTTTGCCGGGGTTGGGACGCCGGTCCGTTCCCTTTCTTCCAAATAGCTTGGTAGAAGTGCTGATGTGCCCTGCAAACAAAATAGGATAGGAAAGAACAGAGAGACGTGCACTCGACCTCTAAGCTAGGGGTTAGCCGCCGCTAAGCACTATCAACCCTAACCGAGGAAGAGACACGACCTAGCATGCATGCTATAACTTAGGGCGCCAGCGCTTTGTTTATTTAAGCTCAGGGTATGTTCCTGGCTTTATACAATGGGTTACATGCCTTGCCGGCAAGGCTTGTACAAAAGGTGGCCTGCCGGGGGGCTCGACAGCCGCGCCTTATGGGTAAAACTTGCAAAGATGCTCGATGTTCCAGGAGTTGCTCACTGGAATGGCATCTTTGGTCTCCAGGCGGACTGCGCCAGGCCTGGTGACTCGTGTTACCTGATAAGGGCCTTCCCACTTCAGCGTCAACTTGTTGGAATTCTTGGCCGACTGAACGTGCCGAAGAACAAGGTCGCCTTCCTCAAAGGTCTGGGCATGAACCTTGCAGCTATGGTAGTGGCGCAAGGCTTGCTGGTAGCATGCTGCTCTTACAGCCGCTCGGAGACGATCTTCCTCAAGGAGCGTTGCATCATCTTGCCGCAATCGCTCTTGCTCAAGCTCATCATAAGCGAGCACTCAAGGTGACCCGTATATGAGTTCCATGGGGAGAACTGCTTCTGCCCCATAGACCAGGGCAAAGGGTGTCTGGCCGGTGGCTTGATTTGGCGTCGCTCTGATCAACCAAAGAACCGCCGGCAACTCGTCAATCCAGCTCCTTCCACTCTTGTGCAGCCTATCAAAAGTCTGCATCCTTAAGCCTCGCAGAACTTCAGCATTTGCTCTCTCTGCTTGGCCGTTGCTTCGTGGGTGTGCCACGGAAGCAAAACAGACCTTGTTGCCGAGATCCTCAATGTACTGCATGAAGGTGTGGCTTGTGAACTGTGTGTCGTTGTCGGTGATGACCCTATTGGGTATCCCAAAACGGCAAACTAGCCCCTTGAAGAACTTGATGGCTGACTGCGATGTCACCTTCCTCACTGCTTCCACCTCTGGCCACTTTGTGAACTTGTCGATTGCAACGTACAAGTACTCAAAGCCCCCGATGGCACGGGGGAAAGGGCCCAATATGTCGAGCCTCCAGACCGAGAAGGGCCAGGAGAGAGGGATGGTTTGAAGGTCTTGAGCTGGTTGATGAAGCTTCTTTGAATGGAACTGGCATGCTTCACACTTGGTTACTAGTGCCATCGCATCCTAGAGGGCAGTGGGCCAGAAGAAACCTTGCTGAGAAGCCTTGCCAGCAAGGGCCCTCGACCCTATGTGGCAGCCACATATGCCTCCATGTATCTCTGCCAACAGCTCTAGTCCTTCCTCCCGGGAGATGCACTTCAATTTCACCCCATTCGGTCTTTTTTTGTACAAGATGTTGTCAACGAACTGGTACGAAGTAGACCGGTGGGCTACTCTCTCTACATCTTCCTGCTCCTCAGGAAGCTCTCCTCTTTGGAGGAATCGGACAGTGTGATGCACCCATGCCGGAGCCTGCGGCTCGACGACAACGACCGAAGGCATTTCTTCTACCACAGAAGTGGCCGTCTCTACGGCCACGGCCTGAGGCTCTGCCAGAGTCGGTTGCCCCACGGCAGGATCGGCATCCATGGCAACATCTTCGCCAACGGCTCCGGGGAGCTCAGTGGGGAAGTACTTGCCGAGGCCTAGCTTCCTCCGCTTGTTCTGCCTAGTTGATGGTTCGACGGATGGTTGAGTTAACCGAAGCACAAAAGTACCTGGTTCCACAGGTAGCTTGAGGGCTGCACGCTTTGACAGGTAGTCGGCGATGTCGTTTTCTGTCCGGGGGACATGCTCTGCTCGTATACCATCAAAGCGCTCCTCCAGTTTCCTCACTTCATCCACGTAAGCTTCCATCAACGGGCTTTGATAATCTTTGTTAATCTGCCTGACGACGAGCTGCGAATCACCCCTGATGATGAGCTTTTTGACTCCGATGTCTGCTGCGATCCTTAGACTGGCAAGCAAGCCATCGTACTCGGTGGTGTTGTTAGTTGACATCTCCCGGGGAAAGTTCATTTGGATGACATACTTGAGGTGCTCTCCGGTGGGTGCGACAAGCAGCACACCGGACCGGCGCCTTGCAGCAAAAAAGCCCCATCAAAGTACATGATCTAGTTGCGGCTCATTTCCTTGCCGGGGAGAGCGGTCTCCTGTACCTATTCGTCGGGTGTCGAGGTCCATTCTGCAACGAACTCCGCCAAGACTCTGCTCTGAATCGTCGAGGTGCTTTCGAACTTCAAACTGAAACTCGACAACTCCAGGGCCCATTCCACGATCCTCCCCGTTGCATCTAGGTTATGTAGTATCTGTTGCAATGGGAGGCGGGTGACCATGGTGATCTCGTGCGCTTGGAAGTAATGAGGCAGCTTCCTCGAGGCCATAAGGAGGCCGAAGAGCAATTTTTGCACACCAGAGTACCTCGACCTAGCCCCTGCAAGAGGGAGCTGACGAAGTAAACTGGGTGTTGCACCATTTTCTTCTTTTATGCCACTTCACCCGGTTGTGTGGGCCCTGTTGCTCTGGCGTCAGCCTCTGACATGGACTTGGTCTTGCCGGGACCAAGCCCTGCCAGGGAGGGTTCCGGTTCGCCATCCGTTGACTCTGCCACTGCCGCTGCCTCTTCGTCGACCTCTCTCTGCGCCACTAGTGCGGCGCTAACCACCTGATTCGTTACCGCTAGGTACAGCAGCAATGATTCTTGTGGTTTGGGCCTAACCAGCACTGGGGTAGAGGAGAGGTACTTCTTCAAATCTTGCAGCGCTGCCTCGGCCTCCGGGGTCCACTCCATTGGGCCCGTCTTCTTCAAGATCTTGAAAAAAGGAAGGGTACGTTCCGCGGACTTGGAGATGAATCTGCTCATGGCGGCAACACAGCCAGTGAGCCGATGCACATCTTTGATCCGTTTAGGTGCCTCAATCTGCTCGATGGCCTTGATCTTGTCTGGGTTTTCCTCAATCCCGCGCTGCGACACAAAGAACCCGAGAAGCTTGCCGGACGAGACACCAAAGTCACACTTCTCAGGGTTCAACTTGAGGTTGATCTTGCGCAGGTTCGCAAATGTTTCCTCCAGATCTTGCACAAGTGTTGCTTTGTCCTTGGTTTTGACCACTATGTCATCCATATAAGCTTCCATGTTCCTATGTAGCTGGGGCTCAAAACCAATTTGGACCGCTCTTGCAAAGGTTGAGCCAGCACTCTTCAACCCGAAAGGCATCCGTAAAAAGCAATACGTACCACATGGGGTGATGAATGCTGTCTTCTCCTCGTCTTCTTTCGTCATGAAGATCTGGTGGTACCCTGAGTAGGCGTCGAGGAATGATAACAGGTCACACCCAGCCGTGGAGTCGACAATCTAGTCGATGCGCAGTAACGGGAAGGGATCCTTTGGACAAGCTTTATTGATGTCTGTGTAATCAATACACAGTCTCCCCTTCCTGTTTGCCTTGCGCACCACTGCCGGGTTGGCCAACCACGTCGGATGGAGAACTCCCCTTACCAAGCCTGACGCCTATAGTTTTCTGATCTCCTCCGTGATGAACTCCTACCTTTCCAGAGCTTGCTTCCTGACCTTTTGCTTGACGGGTCATGCATGAGGACAGACAGCAAGATGGTGCTCAATCACTTCCCTAGGAACGCCGGGGATGTCGGAGGCTTGCCATGCAAATACATCGACATTTGCCCGCAGGAAAGTGATGAGCTCGCTTTCCTATTTGCTGTCGAGGGCGGAGCTTATGGTAAAAGCTCCCCCCATGCCGTCCTCCTGGACGGGCACCTTCTTGGTCTCTGGTGGTGCATCTCTGAACTTCTTGCTTTTGCCAGTGGAGCTCTCTGGCACGTCCTCAACGGGAGCGCAACACCTCGAGGAGGTGCGCTTGCCGGAGTGGGTGTGAGGTGTCTTGCCGGTCTTTTTCCCTCCCGAGGCTCCGTCGGCAGGAGCAGGTGCCTTGGCGGCAGCTGCTGCAACTGCTTAGAGTTGGTCGGCGCAAATCAACGCCTCTTTCTTATCGGAGGGGACGGTGATGATGTTCATCGGCCCGGGCATCTTCAGCATGTTGTAGGCGTAATGTGAAGCCGCCATGAACTTGGCTAGTGCGGGGTGGCCGAGGATCCCGTGGTAGGGCAAGGGGATCTCGGCTACATCAAAGACAATCCTCTTCGTCCTATGGTTCAGCTTGCCTCCGAACGTCACGGGCAGCGTGACCTTTCCCTTCGGCTGGCTCCTCCCTGTGTTGACCGCTTGGAACATGCCCATCTCCTTGAGGTCTCCATCAGGGATCTGCAGCCTCTTGATCACAACAGGCGAGATCAAGTTCAGACAGGCCCTGCCGTCAATCAGTATCTTCGTCACCTTGAGGTTGCGGATTGTTGGTGAAACCAACAACGGCAAGCACCCGACTGCAGTAGTGCGGTCAGGATGGTCCTCGGTGTCAAAGATGATAGGCATGCTGGACCACTTCAGCGGCTTCCGTGCGTCGAATGACGGCTCCATCACTGTGATCTCACACGCCCACTGCTTGAGCTGGCGGTAGGATGTATGCAGCGAGGCGCCACCATCGACGCACATGGCTTCTATGGCTTTCTGGAACTCGTGGTCACCGAACTCATCGTCCTTGTCGTGATCATCATCTTCCTGCTTCTTGTCGCGGCCCCGGGCGGGCCTCTCCTGCTGATTATCTTTGCCGCGGCGGCCTCTTTGGCTGCCACGCTTCTTGCCGGATCCCTTGGAACCCTCTTGGCCCTTCTCCTTGTCCCTCCGCTCATACTCGACTTTTTGCTTCTCAGCAAGCAGCTCCACTTGCCGGCAGTTCTGGAGGTCATGGCCCTTGGTGCAATGGATCTTGCAATACTGCTTGTCGGAGCCCCCTGGCTTATCGGCAGCCGTCAAGGCCCGGCAAGCGGCACACCCGGCAACCTCCTTGCCGGGGTCACTCGCCTTGGGTTTCTTGGTGGCACCGGTATCATCGGATCCCTCGACAGCAAGCACGGTCTTGCCCTTGCGCTTCCTATTACGGCGCCGGCCCTTCTTCGTCGGGGTGGCGCTATCATCCATGGAGTCGGTTTCCGCGTCGGCGTCTTCACCGGGTACTTCCTTCCCTCTTCAGCGCGAGCGCACCGATCGGCCAGAACATATAGTTCGGTCACATCCTTGACCTTGTTCATCGCCATCTCCTCACGCATCTTACGATTGCGCACATTCTGATGGAATGCACTGATCACGGCAGCAGGATGAATGTCAGGGATGTTGTACTGCACTCGGCTGAACCTTTGGATGTACTTGCGCAAGTTTTCTCCTTCCTTCTAGGGGATGATATGCAAATCACTCGCCTGGCCATGAGCTTGGTAGCCTCCCATAAAGGCGCCAACAAACTCATGACACAGATCCGCCCAAGAAGAAATGGATTCCATCGGCAAGTGCATCAACCATGACATAACATTGGGCTTGAGTGCCAACGGGAAGTAATTGGCGAGCACCTTGTCGTCGTGGGCCCCAGCAGCTTGCATCGTGATGGTGTAGATGTTGAGGAACTCTGACGGGTGAGTCTTGTCGTTGTACTTCTCACCAACGTCGGGCTTGAACGTGCAGTGGGAGGGCCACTGGAACTGCCGTAGCTCACGGGTGAAGGCCGGACAACCCACCTCGTAGGGTAGGCCACCGTATCCTCCCGGTGCTGGGTGGTCCGTAGTGGGCCATGCTCGCCTGTCCGACTGGTGGCGCGTGTCACGTCGGTGCTCGATGGTGGTTCAAGCGTCTTCATGAGCTCGCTCCCTAAGAACTTGACGTTGGTCGTGGCGGGTTCGCGGGTCGGACGACGCTATGGAGATAACATCATGAGTGTTATCGCGACGGACCGACACCCGCAGTGGCCGGGATGGAGGAGGAGAGTGCACCGTGGCCGCATCGCCTCTAGCCCGACCTCCGTTGGCATGCGGTGGCTCGATAGAGCGACGGCCTACGGGTCCCGCCGGCCGCAACTCGTCGTTGTTACCGATGCCAACGAGGCTCCGGACGGTGGCCCTCCATTCGTCAAGCTTCTCCGCAGCGGGAGGAAAGTCGAGGAGCAGCTGCGCACGTGCTAGGGCTTCTGCTGGCGTGGGCGGCGGCGAAAGCTGTGTGGACTGCGATGCACTTCGACTTCTAACCGCGTTAGAAGGAGCCCCATCACGGCCCCGTAGCTGTCCGCCACCTCCGACAGCACCTCGGCGCGCATGCTGGCCCTCCTCATCATGTGAAGGGCGCATGGGACTCTTCCCAGGGCGACGCCCAGGGACACCAGCAGGGCGGCGCTGCTCATCGGGCACAACCTGAGAAAAGCGCGCCATGGGCGCCAGTGTTGGCGACTTAGAGGTCGTCGCGCCGCCGTTTGGCGGCACGACAACGCCCCTAGAGGGCCCCGCACCACCGTCTAGCGGCACAATGATGCCCCTGGAGGGCCCCGCACCGCCTACGGGGGGGGCGACTCTGTCTCTGGAGCCCGCCATGCGTGGCTTGTTGCCTGGCGCACGAACGATGCCGCTCACCAGGCCAGGACTGCCAGGGTGATGTGGATGTTCACGGGCCACGCCACGGGTTCTCTCCACAACTGGCCCGCTACTGGTCCGCACCGGTACTGGCAGTCTGGTCCCGGACGAACCGGTCGTTGTGGTCGTCTTCTTCTTAGGAGCCATGGCGATGAAGAACTCCTAGGCCAACTACTAGACCAGATTCTCACAATTGCGCCCCTACCTGGTGCGCCAAAGATGTCGGTGGGAAATGACAGCTATGGGATCACAAGAATACCTTCTGCGGTTGCGGGGCGCGGGGTTGTGAGAAGAGCAGGATTAGTAACCAGCACAAGGATCGTTTACCCAGGTCCGGGCCGCGAGGGTGCATAAAACCCTAGTCCTGCTTTGGTGGATGTATTGAGTGTTCTTGAGCTCTTGAACTAGCTATGGTGACTACGTGGTTCCAAAGAGCCGAATCCCTCTCCAATACGCCATGGGCCTCCTTTTATAGTCGAAAGGGGCTGCCACAGTGGCACACAGGAGGTGGAAAGGCCTACAGTGCCACGAGCTTATCGCTCGTATTACAGGACAAGACGCATTTAATGTGTAGCTTACGTGTCCCCTTGCTTTATCGGGGACGGGGGCGAGGCCCGTCCCGTCTATCGCCGCTCCTCCTCGTTTCGACACGCGCCCTGGCCAGCGATGCATGCGGCTCCATGTAGGCAGGCAAGCAGCTGAGGTGGCGCGGTGGTGAAGCCTCCACGAAGATCTGCATGCCGCCACGCAAGCATGTGCTGAGTTGGTCTGGAAGCTGCATGTGAGCGGCGGTGGAGACTTGGTTGGCGCGGGCCTGGTGGTGGCCCCGTTGACGCCCTTGTCACGGGCCTTGCCGGGTGGCGCGGCAAGGGTCTTGCCATGGCGTGCTGTCGTCCCCTACAAGGATCTTGCCGGGGGTCATTCGGGTTTCCTCGGCAAGGATCTTGTCGAGGATCGTTGCCTTCAAATCCTCATCTGATCTTGAATATATCTTTGTCTTCACAAAGATCTGCATGCCACCATGGAGGTGCCTCCCGAGCCCTGGCCCAATCGTAGTTGATGGTGTTGGAGACCGTGGGTTCGAGGGTGGCTCACTCCGCTAGTGTGGGCGAGCTGGCCCGACAAAGGGGCTTGCCTGGGCTCCTGAGGCTGCCCCGGCAAGGGTCTTACCGGGGAAACCTGCTTCGTCCATCTGCTCTCTGTTGTCTCGGTCCTTGGCATTGCCTTGTTTGCCTTGCGGCTTCGACTCCTCCCTTTTGCCCTGTTGAGTGCGGCTTCGGCCCGTGGCTCTGTCTGCCCGTGCACAAGTAAAGGGGTACAAAGGAGTGCCCCTACTTTAGTACACCGACAGAGAGGGATGCAGGCATGTGCATGCACGAGAGAAAGTTAGTGCTAGCTACCAAGATAAGAGGATTGTGTGGGTGTAAAAGACGAATAGAGATCATAATTCATTATAAAAAGCGAATTCGGATATTTGAAGAATTTATCATAGTGTTTTAAACTGACGCATGTGTGAATATATATAACAGTGATACACATGGTGTGGTTGTGAACATTTATACTACATATAATATATTTTATCTCTACTCTTATAAAAAACAGAGTTGTTGATGATGGTGTGTCTGCCATCCTGCAATATAGACCGTCCGATTTATATCTGACGAATAGGAAGGAAACTATGGCAATTTTGAAAAAAGATACCCACACCCCTCTCCATATTTGCAAATAAGGCCTCCCCTTGATCATGTTGATGTTTCGTGGAACGCATGGGCATCTTGATAGTACTATATATAATATATAGAACATTGGTTATAATTTGGGCTAATGTGTGGCTTTTGCAGCTCATGGCTGAATACTTGTCATAATGTAGGGCGTGGGGCACTATACTTTGTGTGATAAACATGGTGTACGTATGGAACATGGTTTAGATTATGAATATATAGTTAGTACATCAAATGTACTATTATTTGGAATCAACATCAAGTGTATTCAAAAAATTGAATTCGAGTTCATATAGTACACATATTTCATATCTATCTCTATAGTAATCATGTGGTGTGTTGTTAAGGTAATACACGAATGATGGTTGAAGTTGGCAACATTCATGATTGTAGATTCTTATTGAAATAGAGAAACGAATTCAAATTCAGTTCGAATTACAGCGGTAGTATAAACATTTGGAATGCACTAAAATGTTCCTATGAGTAGGTTACATGCATTATACAGCCAGCAAAAAAATCTAATTGGACATAACATGGATTCATACTCCCTCCTACCATCTATATAGGGTGTAATGCATTTTTTAAGATTGCCTTTGACTATTGACAAGATTAATAGTACATGACTTGCACAATGTGAAAAATATATCATTGAAAGCTCCTTTCACACACAAATTTAAAGGTGTGCTCTGTGTAAGTTGCATGTCATATATTATTGCTCTAATATTTGGTCAAAGTTAGCCTCGAAAACCGCATTAGGCCCTATATAGATGGAAGGATGGAGTAACTTTGAATAGCATTTGTATAGTAAAACGGGACAAGACTCTCTCTTTATGTGGTGTGAATAGTTTTATTTTTTTCATTTTTTCTGATTGAGGGAAGTGCAAATTGATTTGGCATGTACAAGTACAATAGTACACGTTAGGCTTGTCCCTAAAATTCAACCCGCGCCTTGTTATATCCCGAAAATTCAGATATCGTGCTCCCAAAATTGGTGCCTTCACAACCCGTGCCTTGCTATCCCGAAATTACAATGCGCGCAAAAACTCCCTCCATCTGCAAAATCCCGACACACGAAATCCCCCTTCTAACCCTAAGCCGAAAGGGCCGCTAGTTCAAATCGATGGGGGTACTTTTGTAACACACCGTACATTTTGGACAAGCGCGTCCCTAAGTCATGCCCCCCTCCCATCGCCTCCTTTTCGCCATTCGAAATACCAGGCCGCCATAACCTCTCTGCTCCAGCCACAAAATCCCACCCTCCTCCGTCCACCACCTCACCACTGCCCACCAGAGCCTCTTCCCCGGCGACGTTGTCCACCGCAACAGCTCGACGTCCCTCGTCCTCCTCCCCGGATGAGGATCCGTCATCCATCTCATCGTCCCGCCGGTTCAGCCGCCCCTTCGTCCACCTCCAAGGAGCTGCTCCGACGATCGCCTCCCCCATAGCGCCGCCTTAACCTGCTCCACTAGAACCGCAGCATCCTCACCGACTCCTCAGACAAAGCCGAGGCCTACTCGGTGCCACCAAAGAGGTTGTACACTCATCGCATCGCACCTTATCCTTAACTCGACCTCCCGGCACCGACGGTGCTCCATCTCGCACCCCCATAGAGCGGCTACCTCGAAGCTGACGCCGCGGGCGACATCTCCACGGTGGCTCTCCCCTAGTGTGAGGCCCCTTCAACGGCGGCATCCATACCAGCTGGATCTGCTGCTGCTCCGGCTCTCGCTCGCTCCCTCGCGCTGCTCCTGCTGCTGCTCCGGCTCTCGCTCGCCCGCTCGCGCTGGTGCTACTACTCTTCCCCTCGCTCGTGCTGCTGCTCTGCTCCGATTTAACTACACTTTAGTTGATTGAATCGACTTTTGGGTCAGTCGATTTTCAAGGGGTGCGGGGGGGGCTCGCCGGAGTTAAGGAAGAACCACCCGCAGCGGGGAGGGGGGTTCGTCGGAGACGTACCTCACTATCTATCTTAGGGTTCAGGGTGGGGGCGGTGGTCGCCGGTGGTGGGGGCGTGGTGGTGGGGCGGTGGCGTGGGGATCGCCGGAGAAAAAGCTCAGCACGGGGGGGCTAGAGGGCTGGCTGGGGCAGTGGCAGACCGCGGTGAGTTGTTTCGGGGCGGCGAGGCGGCGCTGGGACCGGCGGTTCGGTCGGTGGTGGCTGGCGGCTCAGGGGGGTGCATGTTGAAGATGAACTGCAAGCCCTCCCTAAACTACATGTCAAGTGCCTCTCTGCTACCATTGCATTCAGTTTTGACAGTAACATTCAGATTCCACAGTAAATTTCAGTTTCGACAGTTAAGTTCACAGTCAACAGTTTTTACCTCATCTGTTGTAGTCAGGTCGTTTTTGGTGATGTAAATTTTACATCTATTTTACATCATCTGTTGGAGATGCTATTAGAATCCCACTTGAGATTAACGATGTTTGTATTGTGCTACTTCAGCCTTGACGTCTTACGGCTCACCGGAGCTGCTCCAACGATAGAACGATCCATCACAACGGAGCAGTACCCTGGACGTCGTCTACAGATTCCTCAGATCTTCCTCCACACCTCCGACAGCCACCTCTGCCTCAACTTCTTCAGCGACCAACCCAATGATGCTGAGGTCGACACGGCTACGGCAAAGAGGTTGTACACTTGTTGCATCACTTATTACTCTACATTCATGTCGGTCCATTAGGGCTATTTTGGTTCAACGGAAAAACATAGCAATAGGAAATTTTCCTATGGCACTTTACTATTCAATTATTCATGCATTTTGTTGAAAGAAATGGAGCAAAACATCCACCTGGACCCACTTTTCAAAATCCTATGCATGAAAACAAGACCAAGTGCATTAGTGGCAGAATAACATTCTAACTGTACATGCTTTCATATGGTTTCACTTTATTTTGGCCATGTTTCTTTGCATTCCTCTGCTCTTCCAATTCCTGTGAACCAAACACCCAAGTTGACAGAAATCATGTGTTTACAAATGCTCTGTTTACCATGTGCATTCCTATCCTATTCCGGTGTTTTTCCTAACCCTGCATTTTCATAATCATGCAAGCCAAATGAGCCCTTACAGGATTACTTCAGTTACAGGTAGGTGTCGAAGAAAACTTTGTGTGGTTGTCCTGCTCCTGTCGCGACATCGTCCACCTCACCTGAGCTGCTCCATCGACAGAAGCATCCACCAAACTAGACATCACGACTACTGGCCATCTTTCGCCGCCTCAGATCTCCTTCCCTACCGACGGCACCCACCGTAATGGCATCACCATCATTGACTCAGGAGATGAACCTGAGGAGTACACGGGTCCACAAGAGTGGTCGCACTCTTTTGTTTCTGCTTATGTTATGCATTGCTTAATATTACCTGCTACTTCATTGTCCTGTTCACCTCTTAGATTCCAAGTCAGGTCCAAATTGATGTTCAAACTTGAGTTCCAAATTAGTTGTGGGGCACATATCGAGGCGGCAATGAATAGTATATCTATCTAATATTTGGTTCACCTAGGGTATGCCTATGTTGTTCATCTTGGGTGGAAAACAAATAGTAAAGCAATCATCATCTTTTTTTTATTAAATTAAAGCAATCATCAGCCTGCTATCATTATTTTTGGATCCATCCACTAGTAGTTACCATTACTCTAGATTTATGCATGCTCTCCTTACATAATCTCACTTTTCTTGTATGCGTGTCTAAAATTGTACACAGTCATGTTGTACATGTAGAGAAAAAGAGAAGAGTTTTGCACGACAATACAATGTCATGCAGACATCGCTCCATGGTGGGTTCAATGGCAAACCCTCCCCCCCCCCTCTCCAGATTGTAATCCAGAGGAAGTTCTGAGGTGGATTCAGACGCAGATGGCCACTCCTATTTACCCCCCCCCCCAAGGTGTTTGCTCTAACTTGGCATGATGGTGTTAGTCATATCATGCATATGTTGCCTTGCAGTGCCTACTTTCGACATAATATATGGCATCTGCTTAGTTTAGACATGTTATGTAATGCCACCTATTTAGATTCAATATCATATATGGGAATTTGCGGTCTCATGTCTTTTAGCTAGCCATAATATATGTGAAATGTGCAATACCATCTTGCTTAACCAGGCATCATATATTTGAATGATATCTAGCCCATCCTTTTCTTCATTAAATTTCCATTTGTCGACAATGTTTGTACATTAAACTACTCTTCCTATGAATCAGCCATTTGAGTGGGTGATGGAAAAATCTGGAGTGAAAACAAGGCCTCAGAGTAGGCAGTGCTACCTGTCGAAGCAGATCTCTTGCTGGGTATCGGTAGCTCCTCGGAGATGGATTCGGAGACAGATGACCAGTCCTATTCCCCCACCGAGGTGTATGCTCTGGCACGGTTCTACTGCTCATATCATGCATATGCTATCTTGCATTGCATAGTTTAGACATCATATACACAATATTCAACACCATGTTCTTAGTTCAGACATCATATATGTGAATGCCCTCTGCTTAGCATATAAATAACATATGTGAATTAAATCATGTGATCCTGGTTACTTAGATAACATGTATGTGAATTATGTTATGCGATCCTGTTTAGTTAGTCATCATATCTTTGAATTATGTTATGCTATGCTATCCAGTTTAGATAGACATCATATATGTGAAATTATGTCACACTATCCTTTTAGTTAAACAATATACATGTCAACTATTCAATGCCCTCTTTTTTTCCACAGTATCTATTGCATTTGTCTCTCATACAATGTTTGTACATTCAACTATGTTTTCTGTTTATTAGCCATTCGAATTGGAGCGGGTGATGGCAGTATCTAGCGGAGTAAAAACACGATCTTCAAATAAAACAGTGCTACCTCTTGGTGGAGATAGCACCCCGGTTGTACATGCACAAGAACAAGCCCTACCACACATAACCCGGACTCTCACAGATTTTACCCCTACTACGATGGACAGAGAACCAGCTTCACTCAATCTAACCCCAACCCGAGCAGATAGTAACCTAGTTCCTGTTGACACAGCATCATCTCCACCACAGAGCTCCCAAACAAGAGTAGTTAGTAAGGCAGCTCCAGTGCCCAAAGCGCCAGTACTACCACGGTGAACCCCAACTGCACCAGTTAGTACACCTATTCCTGTGGAGGAAGCACAACTAGCCATTCATAGTTTAGCATCTATCGCATTTGATGTTGTTAAATCCTATGCGCGTATCTTCCCATCATGGAAATATTATACTGAAGATGAAGAAAAATGCCAGTTAGAGGTGTTTGTCCAGGAGTTATGTGTAAGTAATGTTATTCGTGGCAATTACTTTGCTTTGTCCCATACATTCTACCTCCATGATGGTTATAATACAACAATTTTTCCCATTTTTCTCTATAGAGAAGGACCGATTTGGAAAGTCGGGATGAGGTAACCTATGCTAATACCTCTGCTATCTTCAAGAATGCTTGGTGGCATTATCAGAATTACCTGAAGAAAACGTACTTCACTGGCAAAGAAACTCATCAAATTCCCTTACGTTCTCCTGAGACGCATTTACTAGACGATGACTGGGAACACATTGTTGTTTACTGGTCCTGAACCAAGAATGTGGTAAGGTCTGTGAGCTCATTTTATTTTAAGTACTATATGTTTGCGTCTTACTGTACTCTATTCATGTAGAACAAGTGCTTAAACCTGAAGAACAACTATACTCATTTAAGATTCCATTGCTATCGTGCATGCTGCTTTGCTCTTGTATCACTGTATTTACTCATACAAACTTATTTTTAAATTGAACGATCCAATGGAAACTCCAATGGCACAACAGGTATGTTTACGCATGTTTCTTTAACATGTTTCCTCTTATAAACAATTGTTGATTTCAATTTGAATTGTGTATACAGTTGACTTCTCATATCATGCACATTACTAGCATCATAACAAGGCCAATAGTGTTGTTGTACATGTAGACCCGTGGTACCCATCTGAAATCTTGTTGTGGCATGTACTTTCCCATGCTTTGTATTCTTTCAGTGCTGCTTTCTCTTGTATTGATATGATTTGAACCGTGTCTCTATTTTGATTTGGCAAGTGTAGCGACCAGACCTCAAAGTATGATCTCTGTGCTTTAATGTCATCCCTGGATCAGTAGTGCTAACACGCACAATACTTGAAGGATTTATAACAGAGTAGCAATCACACACTTATTACATCGAATGTCTCAAAAGAGAACTTATTACAATAAATATGGCTTAAGGCCATCTAATAACGATAACAGCGGAAGGCTTGGAAGATAAGTGAGTCCATCAACTCCAACGGCATCACTGAGTGTAGAACCACAACCTAAGGCACCTTACTTGTTGTCTGAAAAGTCTGCAACATGAACGTTGCAGCCCGAAAATGGGTCAGCACATGGAATATGCTGGCAATGTAACACATAGAGAGTAATGAAAGAATAAAGCTACACTACATGCATCATATGGCTGGTGGAAAGCTCTATGGTTACATTTTTGCATAAAGCCAATTTTTTCCTACTTCAAAGCAATAAATTTTATTTAACTATCATGGAGGTTGTTAAACATTGAGAATAGTTGACAGCATTCTCAATCCCAATTAAGCATCATCATTAAAACCCAACAATATTAATTAAAGTAACATGATGAGATTCACATGATAATCCAAGTACTAGATACTCAAGATGTCCATAACCGGGGACACGGCTAACCATGATTAGTTTATACACTCTGCAGAGGTTTGCGCACTTTTCCCCACAAGACTCGATCTCCTCCGTTGGGATTCTCGCACTACATGATGTTTGAGAAACGGATGACCGAGACATAGTCTTTCAGAAGCGCTAGCACCTTACGATCGGGTAGACAGTACCAACCTACATCCCCTACATCTGCTAGTCTACCACTGTAAGAGTTCGCACGACTTAGTCAACTATGCTAGAGCCCATAGTAGCTTGTGGCTGCACACGGAAGTTTCTAGCATGAATAATCTCATGATCCCTTTGAGCCTGGGTGGAGGTCCATAAAGAAATCAGGCAATCGCTGGAATACCCAGGTGCCTCAATCCACCCAGATGTGTGTTTAAGTTGCCACCTTAAATAAACCATTAATTAACAATCTCACATCTGTCATGGATACACTCACCCAATCCACGTCTACTAGCATAGCATGGCATAATAAGCAAACGTAGAGTAACTCCCAGGGGTTTGATAATAAAACAGGTAATAGGTACTACCTCATCTACTTCCCAAAACCCACATATTAATCAGATCCTAATCATGCAATTGTTTGAGGATTGATCTAATGCAATAAAAATTGGGTAGTAAAGAGGTATGATCAAAGTGTTACTTGCCTTGCTGATGATCCGCGAAACCTAGAGATTCAAAGTAGCAAGCGGCGCCACTCCGGGTACTCTATCGCAAACAAACAAGCATACGATAAGTACTCATCTAATGCACGGGTAAAACTCAAGTAAGAGATCTAACAAGAAAGTTCAACTTAAGAACTCCGGTTTGCAAAAAGAATCAAATCGAACAAAGCAACGAAGTCAAACAGCGAAAGAAACAAGCTTCATTTACTAATCTGGATCCAAGTCAAATTTTACAGTAGCAAAAACTTGCTTGAGTTGGTTAAACGGAAAGAGGGTTTCAAGATGAAACTCTAGGCGCTTGAATCCCCTGATTCCGGTAAACGAGCAAAAAGTTATACTACAACGAAAATTGGATCAGAAATCACGATCAGAAATAACCGCAGAAAATCCGAGAAAAAGAAAAACTGACGATCATATTAACGAACGAACATTCGTTAACTGAAACTAAACGGCGAATTCATTTGTTAAAACGAACGAACGGGCGAACGCTCGCTAAATAAATAAACCGAAAAAAATAAAACCGATCTATCTAAAAAACAAATCTAGGGTTTCTAAAGAAAAACCGGATCGGGTTTTTAAAAAACCGGACCTCGGCGGCGGCGGCGGTTAATACCTCCGGCTCAGCTCCGGCGGGGGCTCCGACGGGGCGGTGGGACAGCGTGGGGTGGCAGGGCTGCGGCGGCGGCGGGAGGCGGCGGCGGCGATGGCTGCTGCGGCTCGCGGCAGGGCGGGTCGGGTGGCGGGGTGGGGTGGTGGCGGCGGGGTATTTAAGAGGGGGGCTCGGCCGGCTTGGGGAAGGGGCAAGGCGGCGGCGGCTCGGGGTCGGACTCCCCGAGTCCGGCAGCGACACAGTGGCGGGAGGCGATGGCCCTGTCGCGGGCCAGCCTGGCTCGGCTGGGCCTTCGGCCCAGTCGGGAGCGGAGATTTTTTTTTAAATAATTCTGCCGAACTAAGAAAAATCCTGGAAAAATAAATAAAAATCTAAAAATGCCAAAACAAATTTTCACCGTCTAAATAAAATATTTAGAAGGAGATGAACATTTTCTTGGCCGTAAAATGCAGTTTTGAAAACGTGCAGTTTTTCCTAAATTCAAATAAAATAGCAAAAACTCCAAAATAAAACTTATTTGATTTTTTATTAAATCCTCAATATTTCTTTATTTTGGGAAAGTCAATTTATTCCCTCTCTCATATTTTTATAATTGAAATAATTGAAGATAAAATAAACAAAATCAAATGATCCTATTTTCAAAATTCGAGAAAACTCAAATATGAAAATAACGAAATCCCCAACTCTCTCCAAGGGTCCCTGAGTTGCTTAGAATTTCCTGGATCAAACCAAAAGCAAATAAAAATATGATATGCATTGATGATCTAGTGTATAACATTCCAAATTGAAAATTTGGGATGTTACAAACCTACCCCCCTTAAGATGAATCTCGCCCTCGAGATTCGGGTTGGCTAGAAAATAGGTGAGGGTGGTCCTTCAGCAGATCTTCCTCTCGCTCCCAGGTAGCTTCATCCTCGGTGTGGTGGCTCCACTGAACTTTGCAAAACTTGATAACCTTGTTGCGGGTGACTCGGCTGGCATACTCAAGAATCTTGACTGGTTTCTCCTCATAGGTCAAATCACTGTCCAACTGAATCGCTTCCAGCGGCACTGTATCTCTCAGCGGTATATCAGCCATCTCCGCGTGGCACTTCTTCAACTGGGAAACGTGGAATACATCGTGAACTCCTGACAATCCTTCGGGTAATTCCAAATTGTAGGCCACTTCTCCCATACGCTCCAAAACTTTGTATGGTCCTACAAAACGTGGCGCTAACTTTCCCTTAACTCCAAAGCGCTTAACTCCTCGAAGTGGAGATACTCGAAGATAAACTCTGTCTCCGACTTTGTAAACTGTCTCCTTGCGTTTAGAATCTGCATAGCTCTTCTGCCTGGACTGGGCTACCTTGAGCCTATCGCGAATCAATTTCACCTTCTGTTCAGACTCCTTAATCAAATCCGGTCCAAACAACTGGCGGTCTCCAACTTCATCCCACGACAATGGGGTCCTGCACCTCCTTCCGTACAAGGCTTCGAAAGGGGCCATCTTCAAACTGGATTGATAACTGTTGTTGTAAGAGAACTCTGCATATGGCAAATTGTCGTCCCAACTAGATCCATAATCTAGCGCACAAGCTCTCAGCATATCCTCCAAAATCTGATTGACTCTCTCGGTCTGTCCATCTGTCTGCGGGTGAAAAGCTGTACTGAACTCTAGCCTGGTACCCAAAGTTTCGTGCAACTGATTCCAGAACTTTGAGGTAAACTGGGTTCCTCTATCTGATACAATGCTCCTCGGAACTCCATGCAGACATACGATCCTGGTCATGTATATCTTTGCCAACTTAGCACTGGTGTAAGTGGTCTTCACTGGGATGAAATGAGCTACCTTCGTCAAACGATCGACTACAACCCAAATCGAGTCGTAGCCTGAACGAGTCCTGGGCAATCCCGTAATGAAATCCATGCCTAGCTTATCCCACTTCCATTCGGGTATTGGCAATGGCTGTAACAATCCTGCTGGCTTCTGATGCTCTGCCTTTACTCTCTGACATACATCACAAACTGCTACATACTCCGCAATATCCTTCTTCATTCCGGTCCACCAGAAAGTATCCTTCAAATCCAAATACATCTTGGTATTTCCTGGGTGAATCGAATATGGTGAATCATGGGCCTCTTGCAGAATCAACTTCCTGATCTCCGGGTCATTAGGCACATAAACACGGTCTTCAAACCATAGGGTATCGTGCTCATCCTCACGAAATCCTTTAGCTTTTCCTTTGCTCATCTTCTCCTTTATAGAGGCAATCTCCTTGTCAGTCTTCTGAGCTTCTCTGATCTTATCCATCAAAGTAGACTGAATCTCCAATGCTGCTACATAGCCTCTCGGAACTATCTCCAAACATAGCTCACGAAGGTCCTCGGCTAACTCCTTCGGTAAATCTCCGGTCATTAGTGTGTTGACATGGCTCTTACGGCTCAACGCATCGGCTACTATGTTAGCCTTTCCGGGATGATAATGCAATCTCATATCATAATCCTTGATGAGCTCCAACCATCTCCTTTGCCTGAGATTCAGCTCCTTCTGTGTGAAAATATACTTCAAACTCTTGTGATCCGTGTACACTTCACAATGGTTTCCAATGAGAAAATGTCTCCAAGTCTTCAATGCATGCACTACGGCTGCTAACTCCAAATCATGGGTGGCATAATTCAACTCATGAGGTTTCAGCTGTCGTGAAGCATACGAAACAACTCTTCCCTCCTGCATAAGCACTGCTCCAAGTCCTCGGCGTGAAGCGTCGCAATACACCTCGTAATCCTTGCTCTGATCTGGCAGAATCAACACTGGCGACGTAACCAAACGTTTCTTCAACTCCTGGAAACTAGCTTCACATTCCTCGGTCCATTTGAACTTGGTATCCTTCTTCAACAACTCCGTCATGGGCTTTGCAATCTTCGAGAAATTCTCAATAAATCTCCGGTAGTATCCTGCCAGCCAAGAAAACTCCGGATCTCTCCAACTGTCGTTGGTGCTACCCAATTTGTCACAGTGACAACCTTGGTGGGATCTACTGCTATTCCTTCTCCGGATATGACATGTCCGAGGAATCCAACTTCCTTCAACCAAAACTCACATTTGCTGAACTTGGCGTATAACTGATGTTCTCTGAGTTTCTCAAGTACCAAACGCAAATGCTCCTTATGCTCCTCTTCGTTCTTCGAGTAGACCAAAATATCATCAATGAACACCACGACGAACTTACCCAGAAACTCCATAAACACCTTGTTCATCATGTTCATGAAATAGACAGGTGCGTTAGTCAGACCAAATGACATAACGGTGTACTCGTACAGCCCATACCTGGTGGTAAAAGCCGTCTTAGGTATATCCTTCTCTCGAATCTTCAGCTGATGGTATCCTGATCACAAATCGATCTTGGAAAATACCTTAGCTCCTTGCAATCGGTCAAACAGATCATTGATCATCGGCAGTGGGTACTTGTTCTTGATTGTTACTGCATTCAATCCTCGATAATCAACAACCATCCTCAATGATCCGTCCTTCTTCTCCACTAGAAGTACTGGCGATCCCCAAGGCGAAGAACTTGGGCGAATATATCCTTTATCCAGTAACTCTTTAATCTGCTTCTTAATCTCTTCCAAAAAAAATTTGCAGGCATCCTGTATGGTCTCTTAGATATTGGCCCTGTGCCTGGCAAAAGCTCAATCAAAAACTCAATGTCTCTATCCGGTGGCATGCCTGGCAACTCCTCTGGAAATACGTCAGGGAAATCCTTCACCACTGGTACTTCCTCCTGCACAACTCCTGATAAGGAATTTACTTGAGTCCTCTTCGGCACATGCCGGGATACATACTTGATCCTTCTTCCTTCTGGCGTTGTAAGAAAAATCATCTTACTGGCGCATTCAATGTTCCCTCCATACTTCGATAACCAATCCATGCCTAATATTACATCCAATCCTTGCGATTCCAAAACTATTAGGTCCGAGGGAAACACGTAGTTACCAATCCTTAATGGTAACCGATCACACCATAGACTACCCCTATACTCTGCTCTAGGTGAGGTTACTAACGTGGGTGACCTAAGGGCTTGGGTTGGCAGTTTATACTTATCCACAAATCCCCTTGAGATGTATGAATGCGATGCACCAGTATCAAAAAGAACGAGTGCAGTAAATGACTTAACCAAAAACTTACCTATTATTGCATCTGGCTGAGCTTCAACCTCCTCCACGTTAACGTGGTTCACCTGTCCCCTATTGAAAGGGTTCGGCTTCTTCCCTGAGCTTCCATTGCCATTTCCATTCTGGGCTTCAGGACATTCATTGGCATAATGTCCAGTTTTCTGACACTTATAGCAAGTGATTTGGCTCAGGTCTCTCTTGGCTGGGGTTGACGGGTTGGTACGGTTCTGGCCGTTGCTTCCTCCATTCCCGTTACCATTCTTGGGGCCATTATGATTGTGTGAGCTACCTCCTCCATGGGTATGCTGGAAATGTCCTCCCGATTTCGGGGTAAAACGTGGCTTCTGCTGAGCTCCAGAATTGTACTTCCCTTGTCCATACTTCCTCTTGCGGTTTTCAATCTGCTGCTGCTTCCCTTCAATCATAAGAGCATGGTCTACCAACTCCTGGTAGTTGTTGAAAGTTGCTACCATCAACTGCACGCTCAGCTCATCATTCAGTCCTTCCAGAAACTTCTCCTGCTTAGCTGCATCGGTAGCAACGTCATCAGGGGCATAACATGCTAATTTACTAAAGTCATCCACATACTGGCCAACTGTCCGTCCTCCTTAGCGCAAGTTGCGAAACTCACGCTTCTTCATGTCCATAGCTCCTGCTGAAACATGGGCAGTACGGAAAGCCTGCTGAAACTGATGCCATGTGACAGTGTCGATAGGATAAGTGGCTGTGAAATTCTCCCACCATGATGTTGCGGGTCCTTCTAGATGATGTGCGGAAAAACACACCCTCTCTGCATCTGTGCATCCTACAGTGGTCAACTCCCTTGCTGTCTTGCGGAGCCAATCATCTGCAATAATCGGCTCGCTGCTATTGGAGAACACCGGCGGATTCAGCCTAAGAAAATAGGTTAAGTGATCAACATGTGGTGGCGGTGGTGGGTTGTTGCTGTTGTTCCCCTGATTCTGATTCTGGACTAGCAACTGCATCAAGGCATTTTGCTGCTGGATCAACTGAGTGAGCTCCGGTGGGGAAGCAAATCCATTGTCATGTCTCGGATGCATCTGAGGGTTTAGAAAAGATGAGAATATAGAATAGAATGAGGTCTAGAGGGAAAACACTACCCATATGCACATGAGACAAATGCAAACAAAATCACTTCATTCAATCAAGCAAGGGCATACAACGGTCTATCTATCGTTACAAAAGTGCTCGGACTATACTAGATACATGGGGGGAATACTACTACTGTTATGGTGGTCGACTAGAAAAACTGCTCCGATGAAGACTCTATGATATCTGCTCTAGCTTCATCAACATAGTCATCATCGCTATCGTCTGGGTCCGAGTCGGTGTCGTCGATGATGATGTAGTTCTCTGGACAGGTGCAATCTTCGTCTTCTCCTCCAGTTGCGGGAAATCCCATGAATACTTTTAGCTTCTTCTTCAGATCATCGTTCTTCTCCACTAGTTTTGCTATTTCCTCCTGATATCCATCACGTGTAGACTTGAGTTCTTCCTCCAGCTCCGTGATCTTGGTCATAGCCTTCTTCAAGTCTATCATGCCTGTGCACATCTGGTTCTCCTGGCGTCGAATGTGCTGGTTTAACTCCTGGATGAAAGCTGCAATTGATCTATCCTTCCTGGTGTTGATCATCTCCCATTTCTCATCTCGACGCCCACAAATCTGGCAGATAGTATCCTTGAGATCCTTGTGGTAAACTTCTCCAATACGTCCCATTGTGATGTGGGCTGCCATGCTCTTTCCTAGACTCCAGGTTGGTGCATCAAAGGAAAACTCTATGGGCTCAATGACGGGCATGAACATCCTTCCTAGAACTTGAACTTGAATCATCTAGCGCTCCTCTTCAGGTAAAGTGGCGTTGTAGGTCCCGGTGAAGCTTGGTACTCCGATGTTCAGGTATCTAGTGACTTCCTTCAAGTGACGTCCAAAAGGTGTATCTTCATCCAGTTGCGTGAACTTGTTCCTTGCATCCGCCATCCTAAAAGAGTAGAAAAGATGAGGAGTCAGAAATGAGAAGAGAGAATAGTGATCTAGGGTTTTAGCTTAGTGGTCGTGTCCTATAGTTAGTGTGTGCTCTGATACCATCTTGTATCGACCAGACCTCAAACAGCCTGATCTCTGTGCTTTAGTGTCATCCCTGGATCAGTAATGCTGACACGCACAGTACTTGAAGGATTTATAACAGAGTAGCAATCACACAATTATTACATCGAATGTCTCAAAAGAGAACTTATTACAATAAATATGGCTTAAGGCCATCTATTAACGATAACAGCGGAAGGCTTGGAAGATAAGTGAGTCCATCAACTCCAACGGTATCACTGAGTATAGAACCACGACCCAAGGCAACTTACTCGTCGTCTGAAAAGTCTGCAACATGAACGTTGTAGCCCGAAAATGGGTCAGCACATGGAATATGCTGGCAATGTAACACATAGAGAGTAATGAAAGAATAATTCTATACTACATGCATATATGGCTGGTGGAAAGCTCTATGGTTACAGTTTTGCATAAAGCCAATTTTTCCCTACTCCAAAGGAATAAATTTTATTTAACTATCATGGTGGTTGTTAAACATTGAGAATGGTTGACATCATTCTCAATCCCAATTAAGCATCATCATTAAAACCCAACAATATTAATTAAAGTAACATGATGAGATTCACATGATAATCCAAGTACTAGATACTCAAGATGTCCATAACCGGGGACATGGCTAACCATGATTAGTTTATACACTCTGCAGAGGTTTGCGCACTTTTCCCCACAAGACTCGATCTCCTCCGTTTGGGATTCTCGCACTACATGATGTTTGAGAAATGGATGACCGAGACATAGTCTTTCAGAAATGCTAGCACCTTACGATCGGGTAGACAGTACCAACCTACATCCCCTACATCTGCTAGTCTACCACTGTAAGAGTTCGTATGACTTAGTCAACTATACTAGAGCCCATAGTAGCTTGTGGCTGCACACAAAAGTTTCTAGCATGAATAATCTCATGATCCCTTTGAGCCTGGGTGGCGGTCCATAAAGAAAACAGGCAATCGCTGGAATACCCAGGTGCCTCAATCCACCAGATGTGTGTTTAAGTTGCCACCTTAAATAAACCATTAATTAACAATCTCACATCTGTCATGGATACACTCACCCAATCCACGTCTACTAGCATAGCATGGCATAATAAGCAAACGTAGAGTAACTCCTAGGGGTTTGATAATAAAACAGGTGATAGGTACTACCTCATCTACTTCCCAAAACCCACATATTAATCAGATCCTAATCATGCAATTGTTTGAGGGTTGATCTAATGCAATAAAAACTGGGTAGTAAAGAGGTATGATCAAAGTGTTACTTGCCTTGTTGATGATCCGCGAAACCTAGCGTTTCAAAGTAGCAAGCGGCACACTCCGGATACTCTATCAAAAACAAACAAGCATACAATAAGTACTCATCTAATGCATGGGTAAAACTCAAAAAAGAGATCTAACCAGAAAGTTCAACTTAAGAACTCCGGTTTGCAAAAAGAATCAAATCGAACGAAGCAACGAAAGTCAAACGGCGAAAGAAACAAGCTTTGTATACTAATCTGGATCTAAGTCAAATTTTACAGTAGCAAAAACTTGTTTGAGTTGGTTAAACGGAAAGGGGGTTTCGAGACGAAACTCTAGGCGCTTGAATCGCCTGATTCCGATAAACGAGCGAAAAGTTATACTAGAACAAAAATCGGATCAGAAATCACGATCAGAAATAACCGCGGAAAATCTGAGAAAAAGAAAAACTGATGAACAGATTAACGGACGAACGTTCAATAACTGAAACTAAACGGCGAATTCATTCATTAAAACGAACGAACGGGAGAATGCTCGCTAAATAAATAAACAGAAAAAAATAAAACCGATCTATTTAAAAAACGAATCTAGGGTTTCTAAAGAAAAACCGGATCAGGTCTTTAAAAAAACGGACCACGGCGGCGACGGCGGTTAATACCTCCGGCTCGGCTCTGGCGGGGGCTCTGGCAGCTCCAGCGGGGCGGCGGGACGGCGCGGTGTGGCGGGAGGTGGCGGCGCTAGGCGGCGGCGGCTGCTGCGGCTGGCGGCGGGGCGGGTCGGGTGGCGGGGTGGGGTGGCGGCGGCGGGGTATTTAAGAGGGGGGCTCGGCCGGCTTGGGGAAGGGGCAAGGTGGCGGCTCGGGGTCGGACTCCCCGAGTCCGGCGGCGGCTCGGGGTCGGACTCCCCGAGTCCGGCGGCGACACGGTGGCGGGAGGCGGTGGCGCTGGCGCGGGCCGGCCTGGCTTGGCTGGGCCTTTGGCCCAGTCGGGCGCGTAGATTTTTTTTAAAAAAATAATTCCGCCGAACTAAGAAAAGTCCTAGAAAAATAAATAAAAATCTAAAAATGCCAAAACAAATTTTCATCGTCTAAATAAATATTTAGAACGAGATGAACATTTTCTTGGCCCTAAAATGTAGTTTTGAAAACGTGCAATTTTTCCTAAATTCAAATAAAATAGCAAAAACTCCAAAATAAAACTTATTTGATTTTTTATTAAATCCTCAATATTTCTTTATTTTGGGAAAGTCATTTTATTCCCTCTCTCATATTTTTATAATCGAAATAATTGAAGATAAAATAAATAAAATTAAATGATCCTATTTTCAAAATTCAAGAAAACTCAAATATGAAAATAACGAAATCCCCAACTCTCTCCGAGGGTCCTTGAGTTGCTTAGCATTTCTAGGATCAAACCAAAAGCAAATAAAAATATGATATGCATTGATGATCTAGTGTATAACATTCCAAATTGAAAATTTGAGATGTTACAACAAGACAATGCAGTGACAATAGGACATAGATATATGTGTGTTTGATGCTTTTATAATGTACAACTTGGCAATAGAAGACTTGGTAGTTTAATCTTGTCCACCTTACTAATGAACTGGTTCACCGAAATGAGTTTCATATACTAGTTCATGCTAAACATGTTATGTGTCTGCTTGTTTCTTCTTTTAGAATGCTGACAGAATATTGGGGAAGAGTGCCTTATTAAGCAATGATAAAGGAAGTAACACAGATAAGGTTCAGGATCATGAGACATCCTTGTTGGTCTCCAACAAAGCTGATAAAATAGCTAAGGAAAACTATCTTGAAGACAGTGAGGCAACCCCAAAGTCCTGTCTTGGTTTACTGTTCGAGTTACTAGCCATTACCGCTTGCACAAGCTATTCAAACTCACTGTCTGAATCAGTTCGGTTTCTTGAGTCTCAACTACAAGCTGAAAGACATCGATCAACTATGCTGCGACAAGAAGCGGAAGGACTACGGAAGTCCCTGGAGCATTCACATGCATACTTTCTGGTGCAACAGCAAGCGTTGGAGGATTTTAGCGCCAAACAGGACAAGCTAATAAGCTTTCTAAGCTTATTGCCAGCATGGTGGATACCCAGGATAACGTTTCTTGAGCTCTTCTAAAGTTATTTCAGTTATGGACTTGTTTTGCTCCCTTGTTTATTTGCACTGGTGGCCAATTTTGACGGCCAGTGTATGTAATGTGCTACTTTGTTCCCTATATTTGCACTGGTGGCGAACTTTGATGCCTAGTGGTTGTAATATGTGTAATAGTTGTAATAGGCTAGCGTTAATTGCTTGCTTATTTATTTCCTTATTGTCTTGTTTAGTTGTTTGCTTGTAGTCACTGCAGTTCTTTTTCCACGTTTTTCTAGTGGCCACAATAACCTATTTTTGGTAACTAGGCTATAATAATCTTGGCAACACATGGACTGTTGTAACCATGGGCCTCCTACGGGTCGTAGGATCCGTGGGCCTTCTGCGGGCCATAGGATCCATGGGCCTTCTATGGGCCATAGGATCCATGGACTTTCCACGGGCCGTATGATCCATGGGCCTTCTATGGGCCGTAGGACCCATTGGTCTTCTACGGGTCGTAGGATCCATGGGCCTTCTACGGGGCGTATAATCATTTCGCAAGACGTGGGTCGTACTATTCATGGACCATAACGGGTCGTTAATAGGCCGTATTTGATAATGCTATGAAAATAGCCCAACGGGTTAACGGGCCACAAATGGGCCGAATGTAACCACGGGCTGAATATGGCCCACAAATGGAACAGGCCAGTAATGGACCGTAACTAACCGAATTCTAGAAATAAGTCCAAGAATAAATGGGCCCTTAGAAGGCCGAAAGTTAACACGGGCTGGAAACGGTCGATGAGATAATGGGCCATTAATGGGTATAAAGTGATACACTGTTCATTATGGGCCAGTTTCATCTCGGGCCTTTAATGGGCCAAGAGTTACGCCTCATATGGGCCGAAAGACATCATGGGCCATACATGGGTCAGAAGTTACAATGCGCTAGAATCATATTGGATGGCCCAGATGAAGCTACTGGGCTTAATTCCGATAGGCCGTAACGGGGCGGGAGTTAGCGGGTCGTAAATGGGCCATATACGAACATGCCATTAATAGGCTTTCCGTGGGCCGGCCTGTTACCTTTTGACCAAGTCAAAGGGCTGGCCTTTTCACCGTAATGGGCCTCTGTTGGGCCGTGCCACGTGTCAACGTATCATAGGCGTCTCCAGTCCAATGAGTGGATGACATTTGTCCCAATGGTGAGCCAACACGTGTTTCCTCTGTCCAATGAGAATTTTACACGTGGAAAATCCCCATTGGTCTGGGCTGTTAACGGGTTATCGGATCCAAAACCGGACCCGATAGCTTAACGGCAACCTGTTATGGTGGATGCCACGTGTCGGTCACCCTTGACGAAAGCACTTCTATGACGCGTGATTTATCGTCATGGAAGTGGACACTTCCGTGATGATAATTTTGGTAATGTCATGGAACACTTCTACGACAGCACAGGTATGACTATCTTGATTCTGTCATAAAATCGTCATGTATGTACATGCATGACAGAAAATGTGACCTACTGTGACAAACACGTATCATCACGGAAGTGTATTCTTTTTGTAGTGTAGTTGGACTCCCCCCTTGGCACGCCCCTCCTAGGCCGCCGGCCTCCTCCTCCCCTCCTTTATATACGGGGCGGGGGGCACCCCAAAGACACACCAAGATTTCTCTTAGGCGTATGCGGTGCCCCCTTCCATAGTTTACTCGTCCGGTCATAGCGTCGTAGTGCTTAGGTGAAGCCCTGCGCGGATCACATCATCAACACCGTCACCATGCCGTCGTGCTGACGGAACTCTCCCTCGACCCTCTACTGGATCAAGAGTTCGAGGGACGTCATCGAGCTGAACGTGTGCTGAACATGAAGGTGCCGTATGTTTGGTACTTGGATCGGTTGGATCGTGAAGACGTTCGACTACATCAACCGCATTAACTAACGCTTCCGATTTCGGTCTACAGGGGTACGTGGACACACTCTCCCCCTATTGTTGATATGCATCTCCTAGATAGATCTTGCGTGATCGTAGGAATTTTTTTGAAATTGCATGCTACGTTCCCCAACAGTGGCATCCGAGCCAGGTCTATGTGTAGATGATATGCACGAGTAGAACACAAAGAGTTTTGGGCGATATAGTCATAATGCTTACCACCAACGTCTTACTTTGATTCGACGGTATTGTTGGATGAAGCGGCCCAGACCGACATTACATGATCGCGTTCATGAGATTGGTTCTACCGACGTGCTTTGCACACAGGTGGCTGGCGGGTGTCTGTTTCTCCAACTTTAGTTGAATCTCGTTTGACTACTGCCGGTCCTTGTTGAAGGTTAAAACAACACACTTGACAAAAAATCGTTGTGATTTTGATGCGTAGGTAAGAACGGTTCTTGCTAGAAGCCCGTAGCAGCCATGTAAAACTTGTAACAACAAAGTAGAGGACGTTTAACTTGTTTTTGCAGGGCTTGTTGTGATGTGACATGGTCAAGACATGAGTTGATATAAATTGTTGTATGAGATAATCATGTTTTGTAACAGAGTTGCAACTGGCAGGAACCATATGGTTGTCGCTTTATTGTATGAGAAATCGCCATATAATTGCTTTGCTTTATCACTAGTGGTAGCGATAGTCGTAGTAGCAATAGTTGGCGAGATGACAATGATGGTATGATGGAGATCAAGGTGTTAAGCCGGTGACGATGGAGATCATGACGGTGCTTTGAAGATGGGGATCAAAGGCACAAGATGATGATGGCCATATCATGTCACACATTTTGATTGCATGTGATGTTTATCTTTTATGCATCTTATTTTGCTTACTACAGCGGTAGCATTATAAGATGATCCCTTACTAAATTTCAAGGTATAAGTGTTCTCCCTGAGTATGCACCATTGCTACAGTTCGTCTTGCCAAGACACCACGTGATGATCGGGTGTGATAAGCTCTACGTTCACAAACAACGGGTGCAAGCCAGTTTTGCACGAGCCTAGCATATGCAGATATGGCCTCAGAACACTGGAGACCGAAAGGTCGAGCGTGAATCATATAGTAGATATCATCAACATAGAGATGTTCACCATTGAAAACTACTCCATCTCACATGATGATCGGACATGGTTTAGTTGATACGGATCACGTGATCATTTAGATGACTAGAGGGATGTCTATCTAAGTGGAAGTTCTTAAGTAATATGATTCATTGAACTTGAATTTATCATGAACTTAGTCCTGATAGTGTTTTGCAAATTATGTTGTAGATCAATAGCTCGCGTTGTAGCTTCCCTATGTTTTTATATGTTCCTAGAGAAAACTAAGTTGAAAGATGATAGTAGCAATGATGCGGACTGGGTTCGTGGTCAGAGGTTTATCCTCATTGTTACACAGAAGAATTATGTCCTTGATGCACCGCTAGATAGCAAACCTATTGCAGGAGCAGATGCAGATGCTATGAACGTGTGACTAGCTCAATATGATGACTACTTGATAGTTTAGTGCACCATGCTTTACGGCTTAGAACCGGGGCTTCAAAAATGTTTTGAACACCATGGAGCATATGAGATGTTCCAAAGAGCTGAAATTGGTATTTCACACTCATGCCCGTGTCGAGAGGTATGAGACATCTGACAAGTACTTCGCCTAAAAGATGGAGGAGAATTGCTTAGCTAGTGAGCATGTGCTCTGAATGTCTGGGTGCTACAATCGCTTGAATCAAGTGGGAGTTAATCTTCCAGATAGGATAAGTGATTGACAGAGTTCTCTAGTCACCATCACCAAGTTACTGGAACTTCGTGATGAACTATAGTATGCAAGGGATGACAAAGATGATTCATGAGCTCTTTGTGGTGCTGAAATCAATGAAGGTAGAAATCAAGAAAGAGCATCAAGTGTTGATGATTGACAAGACCACTAGTATCAAGAAAAGGGCAAAGGGAAAGAAAGGGAACTTCAAGTAGAATGGCAAGCAAGTTGTCACTCCCGGGAAAAAGCCCAAAACTAGACCCAAGACTGAAACTAAGTGCTTCTATTGCAAAGGAAATGGTCACTAGAAGCGGAACTGCCCCAAACATTTGGCGGATAAGAAGGATGGCAAAGTGAACAAAGCTATATTTGATATACATGTTATTGATGTGTACCTTACTAGTGTTCATAGTAGCCCCAGGGTATTTCATACTTGTTCGGTTACTAAGATTAGTAACTCGAAACAGGAGCTACAGAATAAATAGAGACTAGTTGAGTAACGATGTGTGTTGGAAGTGGCTCCAAGATTGATATGATCATCATCGCACACTCCTTATACTTTCGGGATTAGTGTTGAACCTAAATAAATGTTATTTGGTGTTTGTGTTGAGCGTGAATATGATTAGATCATGTTTATTGCAATACGGTTATTCATTTAAGACAAAGGATAATTGTTATTCCGTTTACATGAATAAAACCTTCTATGGTCATACACCCAATGTTGATGGTTTATTGAACCTCGATCATAATGATACACATATTCATAATATTGATGCCAAAAGATGCAAAGTTGATAATGACAGCACAACTTATTTGTGGCACTGCCATTTGGGTCATATCGGTGTAAAGCGCATGAAGAAACTCCATAAAGATGGACTTTTGGAATCACTTGATTATGAATCATTTGATACTTGTGAACCGTGCCTTATGGGCAAGATGACTAAAACTCCGTTCTCCGGAAAAATGGAACGAGCTAATGACTTATTGGAAATAATACATACCGATGTATGCGGTCCGATGAGTGTTGAGGCTCGTGCCAGGTATCATTATTTTCTGACCTTCATAGATGACCTGAGAAAATATGGGTATATCTACTTAATGAAACACAAGTCTGAAACATTTGAAAAGTTCAAAGAATTTCAGAATGAAGTGGAGAATCATTGTAACAAGAAAATAAAGTTTCTACAATCTAATAATGGAGGTGAATATTCAAGTTACGAGTTTGGCCTTCATATAAAACAATGTCTATTAGTTTCACAGCTCACGCCACCTGGAACACCACAGCGTAATGGTGTGTTCGAACATCGTAACCGCACTTTATTAGATATGGTGTGATCTATGATGTCTCTTACTGATTTACCACTATCATTTTGGGATTGTGCATTAGAGACGGCTGCATTCACGTTAAATAGGGCACCGTCAAAAATCCGTTGAGACGACACCGTATGAACTGTGGTTTGGCAACAAACCTAAGCTGTCATTTCTTAAAGTTTGGGGCTGCGATGCTTATGTGAAAAAGCTTCAACTTGATAAGCTAGAGACTAAATCGGAGAAATGTGTCTTCATAGGATACCCAAAAGAAACTATTGGGTACACCTTCTATCATAGATCCTAAGGCAAGATATTCGTTGATAAGAGTGGATCCTTTCTAGGGAAGGAGTTTCTCTCGAAAGAAGTGAGTGGGAGGAAAGTAGAACTTGATGAGGTAATTGTACCTTCTCCCGAATTTGAAAGTAGTTTATCACAGAAATTAGTTCTAGTGATTCCTACACCTATTAGTGAAGAAGCTAATGATGATGATCATGAAACTTCATATCAAGTTACTACCGAACCTCGTATGTCAATCAGAGTACGGTCTGCACCAGAGTGGTACGGTAACCCTATTCTGGAAGTCATGTTACTAGACCATGATGAACCTACAAACTATGATGAAGCAATGATGAGCCCAGATTCCGCGAAATGGCTTGAGGCCATGAAATCTGAGATGGGACCATGTATGAGAACAAAGTGTGGACTTTGGTGGACTTGTTGGAAATATGCCCTAGAGGCAATAATAAATTAGTTATTATTATTATATTTGCTAGTTCATGATAATCATTTATTATCCATGCTATAATTGTATTGATAGGAAACTCAGACACATGTGTGGATACATAGACAACACCATGTCCCTAGTAAGCCTCTGATTGACTAGCTCGTTGATCAATAGATGGTTACGGTTTCCTGACCATGGACATTGGATGTCGTTGATAACGGGATCACATCATTAGGAGAATGATGTGATGGACAAGACCCAATCCTAAGCCTAGCACAAAGATCGTAGTTCATATGCTAAAGCTTTTCTAATGTCAAGTATCATTTCCTTAGACCATGAGATTGTGCAACTCCCGGATACTGTAGGAATGCTTTGGGTGCACCAAACATCACAACGTAACTGGGTGGCTATAAAGGTGCACTACAGGTATCTCCGAAAGTGTCTGTTGGGTTGGCATGAATCGAGACTGGGATTTGTCACTCCGGTTGACGGAAAGGTACCTCTGGGCCCACTCGGTAGGACATCATCATAATGTGCACAATGTGACCAAGGGGTTGATCACGAGATGATGTGTTACAGAACGAGTAAAGAGACTTGCCGGTAACGAGATTGAACAAGGTATCGGCATACCGACGATCGAATCTCGGGCAAGTACAATACCGCTAGACAAAGGGAATTGTATACAGGATTGCTTGAATCCTTGACATCGTGGTTCATCCGATGAGATCATCATGGAACATGTGGGAGCCAGCATGGGTATCCAGATCCCGTTGTTGGTTATTGGCCAGAGAGCTATCTCGGTCATGTCTGCATGATTCCCGAACCCGTAGGGTCTACACACATAAGGTTCGGTGACGCTAGAGTTGTTATGGGAATTGGTGTGCAGTTACCGAATGTTGTTCGGAGTGCCGGATGAGATCCCGGACGTCACCAGGAGTTCCGGAATGGTCCGGAGGTAAAGATTTATATATGGGAAGTCCTATTTTGGCCACCGGAAAATGTTCGGGATTTTTCGGTATTGTACCAGGAAGGTTCTAGAAGGTTCTGGAGTGGGGCCCACCAGCATGGGGGGACCCACATGAACGTGGGTAGTGGGGGAAAGGCCCCACACCCTTGGTCAAGGCGCACCAAGATCCCCCCTTAGAAGGAATAAGATCATATCCCGAAGGGATAAGATCAAGATCCCTAAAAAGGGGGATAACAATCGGTGGGGAAGGAAATGATGGGATTTCTTTCCTCCCACCTTTGCCAACGCCCCAATGGACTTGGAGGACAATAAACCAGCCCCCTCCACCCCTATATATAGTGGGGAGGCGCATGGGAGCTTCACCCTTGCCCCTGGCGCAGCCCTCTCCCTCCCCAACACCTCCGTAGTAGTAGTAGTGCTTGGCGAAGCCCTGCCGGAGAACTGCAAGCTCCACCACCATGCCATCATGTTGTCGGAGCTCTCCCTCAACTTCTCCTCTCCCCTTGCTGGATCAAGAAGGAGGAGACGTCCCCGGGCTGTACGTGTGTTGAACGCGGAGGTGCCGTCCGTTCGGCACTAGGATCTCCGGTGATTTGGATCACGATGAGTACGACTCCTTCAACCCCGTTCTCTTGAATGCTTCCGCTTAGCGATCTACAAGGGTATGTAGATGCACTCCTCTCTCTCTTGTTGCTAGTTTCTCCATAGATAGATCTTGGTGACTCATAGGAAAATTTTGAATTTCTGCTACGTTCCCCAACAGTTGCATCATGAGCTAGGTCTATTGCGTAGATTCTTTGCACGAGTAGAACACAAAGTAGTTGTGGGCGTTGATTTTGTTCAATATGCTTACCGTTATTAGTCCAATCTTGTTTCGACGGTATTGTGGGATGAAGCGGCCCGGACCGACCTTACACGTACACTTACGTGAGACAGGTTCCACCGACTGACATGCACTTGTTGCATAAGGTGGCTAGCGGGTGCCAGTGCTCCCACTTTAGTCGGATTGGATTCGATGAAAAGGGTCCTTATGAAGGGTAAATAGCAATTGACATATCACGTTGTGGTTTTTGCGTAGGTAAGAAACGTTCTTGCTAGAAACCCATAGCAGCCACGTAAAACATGCAAACAACAATTAGAGGACGTCTAACTTGTTTTTGCAGGGTATGCTATGTGATGTGATATGGCCAAAAGAATGTGATGAATGATATGTGATGTATGAGATTGATCATGTTCTTGTAATAGGAATCACGACTTGCATGTCGATGAGTATGACAACCGGTAGGAGCCATAGGAGTTGTCTTAATTTATTGTATGACCTACGTGTCATTGAACAACGCCATGTAATTACTTTACTTTATTGCTAACCGGTAGCCATAGTAGTAGAAGTAATGAGTTGGCGAGACAACTTCATGGAGACACGATGATGGAGATCATGGTGTCATGCCGGTGACGATGATGATCATGGAGCCCCGAAGATGGAGATCAAAAGGAGCAAAATGATATTGGCCATATCATGTCACTTTTTGATTGCATGTGATGTTTATCATGTTTATGCATCTTATTTGCTTAGAACAACGGTAGTAAATAAGATGATCCCTCATTAAAATTTCAAGAAAGTGTTCCCCCTAATTGTGCACCGTTGCGAAAGTTTGTCGTTTCGAAGCACCACGTGATGATCGGGTGTGATAGATTCTAACGTTCACATACAACGGGTGTAAGCCAGATTTACACACGCGAAACACTTAGGTTGACTTGACGAGCCTAGCATGTACAGACATGGCCTCGGAACACAAGAGACCGAAAGGTCGAGCATGAGTCATATAGTAGATACGATCAACATGAAGATGTTCACCGATGATGACTAGTCCGTCTCACGTGATGATCGGACACGGCCTAGTTGACTCGGATCATGTAATCACTTAGATGACTAGAGGGATGTCTATATGAGTGGGAGTTCATTAGATGAACTTAATTATCCTGAACATAGTCAAAATCCCTTTGCAAATTATGTCATAGCTCGCGCTTTAGTTCTACTATTTTAGATATGTTCCTAGAGAAAATATAGTTGAAAGTTGACAGTAGCGATTATGCGATCAGTAGAAAGCTTATGTCCTTAATGCATCGCTCAGTGTGCAGAACCCCAAACGTCGTTGTGGATGTTGCGAACATCGGACATACACGTTTTGATAACTACGTGATAGTTCAGTTAAACGGTTTAGAGTTGAGGCACAAAGACGTTTTTCGAAACATCGCGGAACATATGAGATGTTTCGAGGGCTGAAATTGGGATTTCAGGCTCGTGCCCACGTCAAGAGGTATAAGACCTCCGACGATTTTCTTAGCCTGCAAACTAAGGGAGAAAAGCTCAATCATTGAGCTTGTGCTCAGATTGTCTGAGTGCAACAATCACTTGAATCGAGTGGGAGTTGATCTTCCAGATGAGAAGTGATGTTTCTCCAAAGTCATTGCCACCAAGCTGCTAGAGCTTCATGATGAACTATAACATATCAGGGATAGATATGATGATCCTTGAGGTATTCACGATGTTTGACACCGCGAAAGTAGAAATCAAGAAGGAGCGTCAATTGTTGATGGTTGGTGAAACCCCTAGTTTCAAGAAGGGCAAGGGCAAGAAGGGATACTTCATGAAACGGCAAATCAGCTGCTGCTCCAGTGAAGAAACCCAAGGTTGAACCTAAACCTGAGACTAAGTGCTTCTGTAATAAGGGGAACAGCCACTGGAGCAGGATTACCCTAGATACTTGGTAGATAAGAAGGCTGGCAAGGTCGATGGAAGTATATTGGATATACATTATGTTAATGTGTACTTTACTAGTACTCCTAGTAGCACCAGGGTATTAGATACCGGTTCGGTTGCTAAGTGTTAGTAACTCGAAATAAAAGCTACAGAATAAACGGAGACTAGCTAAAGGTGAGCTGACGATATGTGTTGGAAGTGTTTCCAAGGTTGATGTGATCAAGCATCGCACGCTCCCTCTACCATCAAGATTGGTGTTAAAATAATTGTTACTTGGTGTTTGCGTTGAGCATAGACATGATTGGATTATGTCTATCGCAATAAGGTTATTCATTTAAGGAGAATAATGGTTACTCTGTTTATTTGAATAATACCTTCAATGGTATTGCACCTAAAAGGAATGGTTTATTGAATCTCGATCGTAGTGATACACATTTTCATGCCAAAAGATATAAGATAGTAATGATAGTACCACTTACTTGTGGCACTGCCATGTAAGTCATATTGGTGTAAAACGCATGAAGAAGCTCCATGTTGATGGATCTTTGGACTCACTCATTTTTGAAAAGTTTGAGACATGCGAGCCATGTCTATTGGTGTATACGCATGAAGAAACTCCATGCAGATGGATCGTTTGGACTCACTTGATTTTGAATCGCTTGAGAAATGCAAATCATACCACATGGGCAAGATGACTGAAAAGCCTCGTTTTCAGTAAAATGGAACAAGATAGCAACTTGTTGGAAGTAACACATTTTGATGTGTGCAGTCCAATGAGTGCTGAGGCATGCAGTGAATATCGTTATGTTCTTACTTCACGGATGATTTAAGTAGATACTGAGTATATTTACTTGATGAAACACAAGTCTGAATTATTGAATGGTTCAAGTAATTTCAGAGTGAAGTTGAAGATCATCGTGACAAGAGGATAAAATGTCTATGATATGATCATAGAGATGAGTATCTGAGTTACGAGCTTTGGCACGCAATTAAGACATTGTGGAAATTGTTTCACAATTAATACCGCCTGGAACACCATAATGTGATGGTGTGTCCGAACATCATATTTGCACCCTATTGGATATAGTGCGTACCATGATGTATCTTATCGAATTACCACTATCATTCATGGGTTAGGCATTAGAGACAACCACACTCACTTTAATAGGGAACCACGTAATTCCGTTGAGACGACACCGTTTGAACTATGGTTTGGAGAAACCTAAGTTGTCGTTTCTTAAAAGTTTGGGGTTGTGATGCTTATGTGAAAAAGTTTCAGGTTGATGAGCTCGGACCCAAAGTAGATAAAAAAATGCATCTTCATAGGACACCCAAAACAGTTGGGTATACCTCCTATCTCAGATCTGGAAGCAAAAGTAATTGCTTCTAGAAACGGGTCCTTTCTCGAGGAAAAGTTTCTCTCGAAAGAATTGAGTGGGAGGATGGTGGAGACTTGATGAGGTTATTGAACCATCACTTCAACCAGTGTGTAGCAGGGCACAAGAAGTTGTTCATGTGGCACCTACACCAATTGAAGTGGAAGCTGATGATAGTGATCATGATGCTTCGGATCAAGTCACTACCGGACCTCGTAGGTCGACAAGGACGCGTACTACTTCAGAGTGGTACACAATCCTATCTTAGAGGTCATGTTGCTAGACAACAATGAACCTACGAGCTATGGAGAAGCAATGGTTGGGCCCGGATTCTGACGAATGGCTTGAGGCCATAAAATCTGAGAGAGGATCCATGACTTTGGAAGAAATACTTGATGGCCATAAGGCCGTTGGGTAAAGATGGATTTTAAAAGTAAGACAGACAATGATGGTAAGTATCACCATTAAGAAAGCTCGACTTGTCACTAAAGATGTTTTCCGACAAGTTCAAGGAGTTGACTACGGTGAGGCTTTCTCACTCGTAGCGATGCTAAGAGTCTGTTGGAATTGGATTAGCAGTTACTGCATTATTTATGAAATCTTGCATATAGAATGTCAAAACATTGTTTCCTTGACAGTTTTATTGAGGGAAGGTTGTATGTGATACAACCAGAAGGTTTTTGACAATCCTGAAAGACGCTAGCAAGTATGCAAAGCTCCAGCAATCCTTCTAAGGACTGGAGTAAGCATCTCGGAGTTGGAATGTACGCTTTGATGAGATGATCAAAGATTTTGGGTCTATACAGAGTTTATGAGAAACTTGTATTTCCAAAGAAGTGAGTGGGAGCACTATAGAATTTCTGATGAGTATATGTTGTTGACATATTGTTATTCAGAAATGATGTGGAATTTCTAGAAAGCATATAGGGTTGTTTGAAAAGTGTTTTTCAATGGAAAACCTGGATTAGGCTACTTGAACAATAAGCATCAAGATCTATAAGATATATCAAAATGTTTAATAATACTTTCAAATGAGCACATACCTTGACATAATCTTGAAGGTGTTCAAGATGGATCAGTCAAAGAAGGAGTTCTTGCCTGAGTTGTAAGGTATGAAGTTAAGAGTTAAAGCTCGACCACGACAGAAGAGAGAGAAAGGATGAAGGTCGTCCACTATGCTTCAGACGTAGGCTCTATAGTATGCTATGCTGTGTACCGCACCGGAAGTGTGCCTTGCCATGAATCAGTCAAGGGGTACAAGAATGATCCAGGAATGGGGATCATTGGACAGCGGTCAAAAATTGTCCTTGGAGTAAATAAAGGACATGTTTCTCAATTATGGAGGTGATAAAGAGTTCGGCGTAAAGGGTTACGTCGATGCAAGCTTTAACACCTATCCGAATGACTCTGAGTAGCAAACAGGATACGTATAGTGGAGCAACCATTTGGAATAGCTCCAAGTGGAGCGTGGAAGTAGGATTTACAATATGACATAGATAATTGCAAAAAACATACGGATCTGAATGTTGCAGACCCGTTGACTAAAACCTCTCTCACTAGCAAAACATGATCAAACCCCAGAACTCATTGAGTCTTAATCACATGGTGATGTGAACTAGTTTAGTGACACTAGTAAACTCTTTGGATGTTGGTCACATGGCGATGTGACCTATCAGTGTTAATCACATGGCGATGTGAACTAGACTATTGACTCTAGTGCAAGTGGGAGACTGTTGGAAATATGCCCTAGAGGCAATAATAAATTAGTTATTATTATTATATTTCCTTGTTCATGATAATCGTTTATTATCCATGCTATAATTGTATTAATAGGAAACTCAGATACATGTGTGGATACATAGACAACACCATGTCCCTAGTAAGCCTCTGATTGACTAACTCGTTGATCAATAGATGATTACGGTTTCCTGACCATGGACATTGGATGTCGTTGATAACGGGATCACATCATTAGGAGAATGATGTGATGGACAAGACCCAATCCTAAGCCTAGCACCAAGATCGTAGTTCGTATGCTAAAGCTTTTCTAATGTCAAGTATCATTTCCTTAGACCATGAGATTGTGCAACTCCCGGATACCGTAGGAATGCTTTGGGTGCACCAAACGTCACAACGTAACTGGGTGGCTATAAAGGTGCACTACAGGTATCTCCGAAAGTGTCTGTTGGGTTGGCACGAATCGAGACTGGGATTTGTCACTCCGGTTGACGGAAAGGTATCTCTGGGCCCACTCGATAGGACATCATCATAATGTGTACAATGTGACCAAGGGGTTGATCACGGGATGATGTGTTACGGAACGAGTAAAGAGACTTGCCGGTAACGAGATTGAACAAGGTATCGGCATACCGATGATCGAATCTTGGGCAAGTACAATACCGCTAGACAAAGGGAATTGTATACGGGATTGCTTGAATCCTTGACATTGTGGTTCATCCGATGAGATCATCGTTGAACATGTGGGAGCCAACATGGGTATCCAGATCCCGTTGTTGGTTATTGGCCAGAGAGCTGTCTCGGTCATGTCTGCATGATTCCCGAACCTGTAGGGTCTACACACTTAAGGTTCGGTGACGCTAGAGTTGTTATGGGAATTGGTGTGCAGTTACCGAATGTTGTTCGGAGTCCCGGATGAGATCCCAGACGTCACGAGGAGTTTCGGAATGGTGCGGAGGTAAAGATTTATATATGGGAAGTCCTATTTTGGCCACCGGAAAATATTCGGGATTTTTCGGTATTGTACCGGGAAGGTTCTAGAAGGTTCCGGAGTGGGTCCCACCAGCATGGGGGGACCCACATGAACGTGGGTAGTGGGGGAAAGGCCCCACACCCTTGGTCAAGGCGCACCAAGATCCCCCCTTAGAAGGAATAAGATCATATCCCGAAGGGATAAGATCAAGATCCCTAAAAAGGAGGGATAATAATCGGTGGGGAAGGAAATGATGGGATTTCTTTCCTCCCACCTTTGCCAACGCCCCAGTAGACTTGGAGGGCAAGAAACCATCCCCCTCCACCACTATATATAGTGGGGAGGCGCATGAGAGCTTCACCCTTGCCCCTGGCGCAGCCCTCTCCCTCCCCAACACCTCCTCCTCCATAGTAGTGCTTGGCGAAGCCCTGCCGGAGAACTGCAAGCTCCACCACCATGCCGTCGTGTTGCCGGAGCTCTCCCTCAACTTCTCCTATCACCTTGCTGGATCAAGAAGGAGGAGACGTCCCCGGGCTGTACGTGTGTTGAACGCGGAGGTGCCGTCCGTTCGGCACTAGGATCTCCGGTGATTTGGATCACGATGAATACGACTCCTTCAACCCCGTTCTCTTGAATGCTTTCGCTTAGCGATCTACAAGGGTATGTAGATGAACTCCTCTCTCTCTCGTTGCTAGTTTCTCCATAGATAGATCTTGGTGACTCATAGGAAAATTTTGAATTTCTGCTACGTTCCCCAACAGGACTTGTCCGATGATCGGCAAGCCATGGAAAATAAATGGATCTTCAAGAGGAAGACAAACGCTGATGGTAGTGTTACTATCTATACAGCTCGACTAGTCGCAAAAGGGTTTCGACAAGTTCAAGGTGTTGACTACAATGAGATTTTCTCAACTATAGCTATTCTTAAGTCTGTTCGAATCATGTTAGCAATTGCCATATTTTATGAAATCTGGTAAATGGATGTCAAAAGTGTATCCTTTAAATGGATATATCTAAGGAGAGTTGTATATGATGCAACAAGAAGGTTTTGTCAATCCTAAAGGTACTAACAAGGTGTGCAAGCTCCAGCGATCCATCTATGGACTTGTGCGAGCATCTCAGAGTTGGAATATACGCTTTGATGAGTTGATGAAAGCATATAGTTTTATACAGACTTGTGGTGAAGCCTATATTTACAAGAAGGTGAGTGGGAGCACTACAGTCTTTCTAATAAGTATATGCGAATGACATATTGTTGATCGAAAATGATGTAGAATTTTCTGGAAAGCATAAAGGAGAGTTTGAAAGGAGATTTTCAAAGAAAGACCTCGGTGAAGCTGCTTACATATTGGACATCAAGATCTATAGAGATAGATCAAGACGCTTGATAAGATTTTTCAATGAGTACATACCTTGACAAGATTTTGAAAGAGTTCAAAATGGATCAGTCAAAGGAGTTCTTTCCTGTATTACAAGGTGTAAAGTTGAGTAAGACTCAAAGCCCGACCACGGCAGAAGATAGAAAGAGAATGAAAGTCATTTCCTATGCCTCAGTCATAGGTTCTATAAAGTATGCCTATGTACCAGACCAGTTGTGTGCCTTGCTATGAGTTTGACAAGGGGGTACAATAGTGATCCAGGAGTGGATCACTGTATAGCGGTCAAAGTTATCGTTAGTTACCTAAGAGGACTAAGGAAGTATTTCTCGGTTATTGAGGTGATAAAGACTTCGTCGTAAAGAGTTGCGTTGATGTAAGCTTTACACAAATCCAGATGACTCTGAGTCTCAATCTGGATACGTATAGAAAGTGGGAGCAATTAGCTAGAGTAGCTCCATGTAGAGCATTGTAGACATAGAAAATTTGCAAAATACATACGGCTCTAAATTTAGCAGACCCATTGACTAAACTTCTCTCACAAGCAAAACATGATCACACCTTAGTACTCTTTGGGTGTTAATCACATAACGATGTGAACTATATTATTGACTCTGGTAAACCCTTTGGTTGTTGATCACATGGCGATGTGAACTATGGGTGTTAATCACATACAGATGGGACCTATTGGTGTTAAATCACATGGTGATGTGAACTAGATTATTCACTCTAGTGCAAGTGGGAGACTGAAGGAAATATGCCCTAGAGGCAATAATAAAGTTGTTATTTATATTTCCTTATATCATGATAAATGTTTATTATTCATGCTAGAATTGTATTAACCGTAAACTTGATACATGTGTGAATACATAGACAAAACAAAGTGTTCCTAGTATGCCTCTACTTGACTAGCTCGTTAATGAAAGATGGTTATGTTTCCTGACCATAGACATATGTTGTCATTTGATGAACGGGATCACATCATTAGAGAATGATGTGATGGACAAGACCCAGGAGCACCACGAAAAACTATTTCCACCGTCGCAACCTTCTGTATCCGCGAGATCCCATCTTGGAGCCTTTGTCGGTGCTCCACCGGAGGGGGAATCGACCATGGAGGGCCTCTACATCATCTCCAAGGCCTCTCCGATGAGTTGTGAGTAGTTTACCATAGACCTTCGGGTCCATAGTTATTAGCTAGATGGCTTCTTCTCTCTCTTTGAATCTCAATACCAAGTTCTCCTTGATCTTCTTGGAGATCTATTCGATGTAACTCTTTTTGCGGTGTGTTTGTTGAGATCCGATGAATTGTGGGTTTGTGATCAAGTTTATCTATGAGAAATATTTGAATCTCCTCTGAGTTCTTTTATGTGTGATTGGTTATCTTTGCAAGTCTCTTCGAATTATCAGTTTGGTTTGGCCTACTAGATTGATCTTTCTTGCAATGGGAGAAGTGCTTAGCTTTGGGTTCAATCTTGAAGTGTCCTTTCCCAGTGATAGCAGGGGCAGCAAGGCACGTATTGTATTGTTGCCATCGAGGATAAAAAGATGGGGGTTTATATCATATTGCTTGAGTTTATCCCTCTACATCATGTCATCTTTCTTAATGCGTTACCCTATTCTTCATGAACTTAATACTCTAGATGCGGGCAGGAGTCAGTCGATGTGTGGAGTAATATTAGTAGATGCAGGCAGGAGTCGGTCTACTTGTCACGGACGTGATGCCTATATACATGATCATGCCTAGATAATCTCATAACAATGCACTTTTCTATCAATTGCTCGACAGTAATTTGTCCGCCCACCATAATACTTACGCTATCTTGAGAGAAGCCACTAGTGAAACCTATGGCCCCCGGGTCTATCTTTTATGATATAAGTTTTCCATCTACTTATATTTGCATCTTTTATTTTCCAATATATATCATAAAAATACCAAAAATATTTATCTTATCTTATTACCTCTATCAGATCTCACTTTTGCAAGTTACCGTGAAGGGATTGACAACCCCTTTATCGCGTTGGTTGCGAGGTTCTTGTTTGTTTGTGTAGGTGCGTGGGACTTTTGAGGAGCCTCCTATTGGATTGATACATTGGTTCTCAAAAACTGAGGGAAATACTTACGCTACTTTGCTGCATCACCCTTTCCTCTTCGAGGGAAAACCAAGACAATGCTCAAGAGGTAGCAACAACATACGTTATTCCCTTTGTCCATCGGTATGTTACTTGCCCGAGTTTGATCGTCGGTATCTTCATACCTAGTTCAATCTCGTTACCGGCAAGTCTCTTTACTCGTTCCGTAATACAACATCCTCCAACTAACTCATTACTCACTTTGCTTGCAAGGCTTCTTATGATGTGTATTGCTGAGAGGGCCCAGAGATACCTCTCTGATACTCGGAGTGACAAATCATAATCTCGATCTATGCCAACCCAACAAACACCTTCGGAGATACCTGTAGAGCATCTTTATAATCACCCAGTTACGTTGTGACGTTTCATAGCACATAAGGCATTCCTCCGGTATCCGGGAGTTGCATAATCTCATAGTCGAAGGAATATGTATTTGACATGAAGAAAGCAATAGCAATAAAACTAAACGATCAATATTCTATGATAACGGATGGGTCTTGTCCATCACATCATTCTCCTAATGATGTGATCTCGTTCATCAAATGACAACACATGTGTATGGTTAGGAAACTTAACCATCTTTGATTAACGAGCTAGTCTAGTGGAGGCTTACTAGGGACAATGTGTTTTCTCTATGTATCCAGACATGTATCAAGTTTCCGGTTAATACAATTCTAGCATGAACAATAAACATTTATCATGATATAAAGAAATATAAAATAACAACTTTGTTATTGCCTCTAGGGCATATTTCCTTCAATATGTACATAGAGTCACGTGCCAGGTGCTATGATTGCTGCTCTGCTCCCCAAAAGGATTAATGGCATCCGCGCTTAAACCAAACCATACGTTCCTTGCGTCACCTGCAAAGTCCCCCACTTTCTCTCGATTTTTCTCCACTCTGACCCATCAGCGGGTGCCCTCAACTTTCCATCTTTCTTACGGTCCTCTTTGTGCCATCGCATCAACTTGGCATGCTCTTTGTTTCTGAACAGACGTTTCAATTGTGGTATTATAGGAGCATACCACATCACCTTGGCAGGAACCCTCTTCCTGGGGCGCTCGCCATCAACATCACCAGGATCATCTCGTATGATCTTATATCGCAATGCATCGCATACCAGGCATGCGTTCAAATCCTCATACACACCATGGTAGAGGATGCAATCATTAGGGCATGCATGTATCTTCTGCACCTACAACTCTAGAGGGCATAGAACCTTCTTTGCTCCGTACGTACTGTCGGGCAATTCGTTATCCTTTGGAAGCTTCTTCTTCAGTATTTTCAGTAGCTTCTCAAATCCATTGTCAGATACACCATTGTCTGCCTTCCGTTGCAGCAATTCCAGTATGGTACCGTCCTTTGTGTTGCCATCTTGACAATTGGTGTACAACCCTTTTTTGTGATCCTCTCACATGCGATCGAACTTCAACTTCTCCTTTTCACTTTCGCATTGTCTCTTTGCATCAACAATGACCCGGTGAAGATCATCATCGGGCACATCGTCTGGTTCCTCCTGATCTTCAGCTTCCCCCGTTGCAACATCACCGTATTCAGCGGGGCACATAGTTGTCATCATCCTCTTCTTCTTCATTGTCTTCCATCATAACCCCTCTTTCTCCGTGCTTGGTCCAAACATTATAGTGTGGCATGAAACCCTTCTCAAGCAGGTGGATGTGAAGGGTTTTCGCATAAGAGTAAGACTTCGTATTCCCACAGATAGTGCATGGACAACACATAAAACCATTCTGCTTGTTTGCCTCAGCCACTTTGAGAAAATTATGCACGCCCTTAATGTACTCGGAGGTGCGTCTGTCACCGTACATCCATTGCGGTTCATCTGCGTGCATTACATATAATTAAGTGTGGCAAAAATCATTACGGAACATCATGAATAGAGAAGTGACCAAATTAATAAAAGTTCATCATCACATTAAAACCAAAGTACAATAGTGATCAAATGTTATTACTGGAAAATAAATACATAAAGTTCATACATAGGTCTCATTGAACAACATATAGCTCTCTAGAGCATCTAATTAAACCATACATTGAAACTATGTAAAGAGGTAATAATTGATCCAACGGCATAATGATACCAAGCCTCAATATGAATGGCATAATTTTTAATCTTTCTAATCTTCAAGTGCATTTTATCCATCTTGACCTTGTGAGCATCGACGATATCCGCAACATGCAACTCCAATGCCATCTTCTCCTCCTCAATTCTTTTCAATTTTTTCTTCAAGTAATCATTTTCTTTTTCAACTAAATTTAACCTCTCGACAAGAGGGTCGGTTGGAATTTCCGATTCGCATACCTCCTAGATAAAACATCTATGTCACGTTGGTCGGCATAATTGTCATAAACACTAAATGGAACAAATAGTTATAAAAGATAATATATACCACATTTGAATCATAGACAGGACGAGGGCCGACGGGGGCTGATACCAAAACCATCGCACTATATAATAGTAACAAACAATAATAAAAGTAAGAAAATTATACAAGTATCAATCTAAATCATACAAGTAAGATTTTTTTTTAGAAAGAAGATAAGAACAAGAGGCTCACCATGGTGGTGCCGACGACGAGATCGGCGCGGGCGATTGACGGCGGTGAGGACGGTGACGGGACAAGATGGACCACCAAACCTAGACAAATCTTAAGTGTGGCTCGATCATTTCATCGAACACCTCATGTGCATAGGAGGTGAGTTAGAGGAGCACAAAGCTCTCCCACGGCCGGCCAAAAAACAGAGCAGTGCACTGCTCTGCTCGTGGGCAGGGGGTATATATAGGCCTCTCTTTAGTCTCGGTTGGTGGCTAAAACCGGGACTAAAGGACCACATTTGGTCCCGGTTCCAGCCACCAACCGGGACTAAAGGTTGTGGGCCAGGAGCGAGACCCATTGGTCCTGGTTCCAGTGGTCCCGGTTCGTGTCTGGAACCGGGACCAAAGGGGTCAGACGAACCGGGACTAATGGCCCCCGAGGCCCGGCCGCCCCCCTGACCTCGCGAACCGGGACTAATGCCCCCTTTGGTCTCGGTTCGTGAGGGAACCGGGATTAATGCCCTTACCTAGGGCTCAACCAAAGCCCTGTTTTCTACTAGTGCATTTTCAATATCAAGGAATATAACATTATCTTCATTTTTCATAGAAATGCGAGTAGCTCCAACTTCATCGAAGCCCGACTAAATGGTATGTACAAAATATGATGAAGAAGGACGATCTTGCAATTAAGGTGCATGCAAGCATGTTCCATTCTCTCTCATATCTGTCTTAAGTATAAAAAGTTAGCATTTTGATTTTCTTAGTGATTTAGATGCTTCATATCCTTACACTAGAATTCTGTTTTTGATTTGCTATATATATTTGAAATCCTGGTGAAAAGACCTTTCAAACAAGACTGATGTTGGATATCTTTTAAACTCATTTATATTTTGTTGTTGCACAAATTGATTTAAATAAAGTCCGCAGGTGATAACAACAATTAAAATTATACTAATTAATTTGGAAATGATTTATATCATTCAAAAATGATTTCAATTAATTGCAACTATGAAAATGATTTAATATTTCAAAATTGTTTTCATTTCAAAAAACTATTACATTTTTTTGGAAAAAGTGATTTCCTTATACCAAAACAATGATTTCCATCTTTATAGTTTCAGTATTTGAAATATTTCAGAACATATATTTCAGTATCTTTTTCAACTTCGCTTAATTGAAATATTTCAAATATCACATATTCACTTGTTTGGAATTATCTGAAACATACATCCTCATAATTTCAGCATGCATTTTGGCTTTATATTTGAGATATTTCATAGATCATATTTTTCATGTATTTCAATTATTTCAAAATAATTTATTTAAGTTATTCCATAAAAAATATTTCATTTATGACAAAATAGTTTCACTGTTGAACAACAAGATTTCAGTTATAATGTTTCATAAAATATGATTCTAATTATTTCACAACTTTGAAGATAACTATTTCAATAATTCCAAAAATTGTGTTCTACACACCCAAAAAGTCAGCTTCACATCAGTGGTGTGAAAATAACTAAAATATGTAATATTTTTAAAAAATGGAGTGACATAATTGAAATACGTATTCAATTATATTAAACTAATGTAATGTTTATGAAACTGATTTCAAATATGATTGGAACACATAAATTTAACTACTTCAAATGTATCAAAAACTGGTCTTGTTCTAATGATCTTCTCACTACGAACTATAGAATATATAAAAAGTTTTAAGAACGAAATTTTTATTTAAAATATAATACTCATATAAAAATTTTCTCGAATACACTCGTATAAAATTGGAAAAGCAGTAATAGAATGCATGTGAATTAATGGGAGTGAGAGCACGTGAGAGGCCTGCATGCAAGTGTCGTTTTCTGTTGTCCCAACCCAAGACCTCCAAAGTTGGCATGAGAGCGGCTTCCAAAGCGAACTCTAGGGAGTAGCCGCAGGCCAGACGCCACTCCATAGGCCGACCACCTGCATGCTAAGCCCAAACCCAGCGTTCTGGTGAAGTGTCTCAGAAAAAAAAGGAAGCATGAGGCGCAGGTGCAATTGGTTTAGTCCCACATCGCCTGGGAATGGGAAGAGGGGAGGGAGCTGGGCTATATAAGAGCGGGTGGTGCGAGAGGTGAAAGGCACGCAGCTGCGTGGTAAGCACAAAGCGAACTATTCTTTCGCCTTTTACTAAAGAATACCGTGTGCATGCCATATTAAGCAGCATACACTAATTTTTGAAGGGTGTCTTCTTTCTTTGAGAAGACCCCAACAATACAGAATTTAAAAAATTTGTGGTACCTATTTAGACAATTTGTAAGTGGCTAGCTCAATTCCATTTGAAAATGATATACCAGTAGGGGCAATTTCAAATAGTACTACATCTTCTGTTGGCTGTTGCAGCCAAGTAAACGGTACTCTTTCCATTTGAGACGTTGGCTCTTGACTCGTTTTCACATAACTAAATTAAGAAAAAGAAATTAAATGTAAATCTTTGTAGAGATTCCACTATGAACCACATACAGATGTACTCCCTCCGTTCCTAAATATAAGGTGTATTAGTTTTTAAAAAAGTCAACTGTTGTCTATGTTTGACCAACTTTACAGCAAACTATATAAAGATTTATAATACTAAATATATAAAATGTAAAAATATAGTTCATGATGAATCTAGTGATCATGATTTGGAATTCTAGACATTGATATTTTTGTCTATAAACTTGGTCAAATTTAGAGAAGTTTGACTTTTTGGGAAAATAATACACCTTATATTAAGGAACGAAGGGAGTATATAGATGCATATTAAGAGTAGATCCATTCATTTTCCTCCGTATGTAGTCCATCTAGTGGAATCTCTACAAAAACTTATATTTAGGAACGGAGGGAGTACAAACAAAGCTGCAAATGTCACAACATCCCTATGAGAAAAGACAAAAGGATCTCCCATTATGACCTTGGAGTGTCTTTTCTCTTGGGCGTTTTTTGTGTATGATAGTACAAACGAAGCTGCAGATGTCAAAACATCCCTATGAGAAAAGACAAAAAGATCTCCCATTATGACCTTGGAGTGTCTTTTCACTTGGGCGTTTTTGATGTCTCGCAGATCTAGGCACACGAGTCTTGATGTTTATTTGCTGCAGTATTTGTTTCTTGAGGTAATAGCACTGCAGGTCCCTGAACTTGTCATGTAGGTGATGGTTTGGTCCTCAAACTTGAAAACGCTGATTATTTGATCCTTGAACTTGTCATGGATGTACAAATTTGGTCCTGGACGAATCACAGCTCGCCAAGTGGAGCCAGCTGAGCTGGGCCGGTCAGCGTGGCATATTTTGCAGTTTGCCCCCTGCCTTTAGCCCTAATCAACCCGAGCAAGCCCAGCGCCCACCTCTGCCTGCTCGCGTTCCAGGGCACCGGCCTCGGCTGGGGCGTCCGGAAGCGGGTCCGCTACGTCACCCGCCACCGCGCCCCGCACCACGACGATCGCCGCGTGCGCCCTTTGCCCGCGCTGCCCGCCTTCGTCGCCGAGACCCCGCACGATCGCCGTCCCGTGCCGCCCACCGTCGTCCAGAGCAGCGCGCACGCGGCGCACCGCGACGAGGGGAGCTCCAGCAACGTCAAGACCAAGGACCTGCTCGGACTGCTTGGGGAGACGCAGGCGGACGCGGAGGAGGGAGGAGAGAGCGGCCGCCATGAGGAGGAGCGCGAGGCGCCGGCCGTGGAGGAGGAGAAGACGACGAGGAAGCGAAGTAGGAGGAAGTCCGGCAGTGTCCACAGCTTCAGCCTCCCCAAGCGTAGGATCCGAAAGCCAGCTCCCGCTCCAAAGGTCGAGATTTTCGTGGACGCCGACGTGGGGCCGGAAGCAGAGAGCGACCGCAAGGTGGTGGCCAAGAGAAAGAGGAACGACGTTCGTCGCCATGGCCGCGACGTCGCCAAGCGCGCCAAGAAGACGACCCCGCCGGTGCCGGAGGAGGAGCGCAAGGTGGTCAAGACGGAGAAGAAGAGGAACCCGCCAGAGGAGGAGAAGGACGAGCGCAAGGTGGTCAAGAAGGAGAAGAAGACAAACCTGCCGGAGGAGAAGAAGGGCGGCGGCCGGGACGAGCGCACCGCGGTCAAGGCGGAGAGGAAGAGGGTCCCGCCGGAGGAGGAGCGCACGGCGGTGGTGCTGGTGGCCGTCAAGAGGGAGAGGAAGAGCAAGGCTCCTCTCTACGGCCGCGCCGTCACCGTCACGGAGGAGCCGGAGACGAAGCCCCCACGCGCCGTCAGGGCCGAGGAGGCCACCACCGCCGCCTTGGCCGTGCCGCGCGGCATGGTCGACCGATGGACGGTCACGCGCTACGCGGCCGCCGAGGCGTCCCTGCTCGGCATCCTGCGCCGCTTCGGCGTGCGCCCCGGCAAGACCGTCCCCCGCGGCGAGCTGCGGCAGGCGGCGCGCAAGCACGTCGGCGACACGGGCCTCCTCGACCACCTCCTCAAGCACACTGCCGACAAGGTGCCGCGCGGCAGCGCCGAGCGCATCCGTCGCCGCCACAACACCGACGGCGCCATGGAGTACTGGCTCGAGCCGGCCGAGCTCGCGGCCCTGCGCCGGGAGGTCGGCGTCGACCCGTACTGGGTGCCGCTGCCAGGGTGGAAGCGCGGGGACCCCGTCTCCGCCGACGGCTACGCGCTCAAGGCAAAGAAGCAGATGGAGGAGCTCACCAAGGAGCTCGCCGGAGTAAAAAGGTCTTTTTCTCCCTTCTCCTGCCATCTTCCTATGCAATTTCTTCTTCATCTTTGGATTGGTCTAGTGGAGAATGCAGTGCAATGCTGACGCGATCTTCCATTGATCCTTGCATGTGACAAAGAAATGTTTGTGCTAAAGTTGATCTTTTTTGCTGAATTGCTAATGTTACTATACTGTTAAGATTCTTGCATACAGTAAATACTCCATTTGTCACAATGCCAGTGTTGTGTTAAGACTAGATTTTGTTAGATTTGTGTATGAAGGCACTTGTGCTGAATAAAGCAATGCTAATTTGTGCTAAAGTTGATTACGGGTGCTGAATTGATAGTACCATATTATCAACATTCTTGAATACAGGAAGTAGCAATGCTAGTTTTGTGTTGGCACTGAATTCTGTTGCTCTGAATTTGTGTATGAAGACACATGCAGCAGCTGGTGAAGGCACATCAAGGCACAATGAACAATGAAGTGAAACCTGAGGCAGTCAAAGCCTGCATTTCTCATGAGCCTTATCATGTATATGTGCTGTCAAAATTACATCTCCCTGTTCTGCATCATGTACATTTGTTGTAGTAAAAAATATGGGGAAATGGGGTATGCATGCATGGATGTAGCCCACCCCCTTAGTTGTGATGCACACTTGTCAGCTGTCAGGGTTTCTGGTTCATGAATTGCATTTGCAATGGGTTGTGTGGGTTCATTAGGGCTAAAGGCAGGGGGCAAACTGCAAAATACACGGCGCTGACCGGCTCAGCCCAGCTGGCTCCACTTGGCGAGCTGTGATTCGCAAGGACCAAATTTGCACTTCCATGACAAGTTCAAGGACCAAATAATCAGCGTTTTCAAGTTTGAGGACCAAACCATCACCTCCATGACAAGTTTAGGGATCTGCAGTGCTATTACCTCTTGTTTCTTAAACCTCTGGTCTTTGCCAGAATATACCGGAGACATCGGTTTCAACCACCTCGAATAGTTTCATAGAGTTAGTATATGATCTACCAACTGATCGACTGCCAGCTGAGTAGACCCAGCGTTCTTCAGAGACTCCACCGATTTGGTCTTAAGCTCCTTTGCCCTTTCCCTCGCCGTTGCGCCATCTCCCCCTTCCATCAACCTCGCAATGGCGTGCTCAATCTCCCCCCGTTCCATCTTACCCACCAACAAGGTCCCTATCTCCCACACGTCCTCCACGTACCTCCCGTTCGCCAGCTGGTCTCCGAAGAAAGGGCTGCACAACATCGGTACCCCCTCGCAGATACTCTCCAGCGTCGAGTTCCAGCCACTGTGCGTCCGGAACCCGCCCACCGCACGGTGCGCTAGCACCTCCTGCTGCGGCGCCCACCTGACCACCTTGCCCCTGCCCCTCACCGCTCGCTCGAACCCTTCCGGCAGCTCTGCATCCTCGGAACCGAGGACGAGGCCGCTTCGAACGACCCACAGGAAAGGCTTGCCGCTGTTCGCGAGGCCCCAAGCAACCTCGTTGAAGTCGTGTCGGTGCACCGGAGCGACGCTCCCGAAGCTCACGTAGAGCACGGAGCCTGCTGCCTGCGTGTCCAGCCACTCGACGCAGCTTCGGTCCTGCTCGAGCAGGCTGCCGGCGCCGCCGATGGTGGAGAGCTTGTGAAGTGGGCCGATGGCGAAGGCGCGGATGCCGCTGGTAGCGAGCTCGTCCCGGATCGCCTCCAGTTCGGGGGTCTCGAGAGCTTCGAATGTGTTGATTAGGATCCCCGGGGAGCCCGTTGTAGTTTCGGTGGCCATGTCCAGGATCTTCCTCGCCTTTCTTGGTTGGGGTATTTGCTAGGGTCGAACAGGTCCGAGACTCGTACTGGTGGCAGCTCCGTCACCGGCTTGCTTAGTTCATGCTCTGAAATGAAATACTACAAAAAATTCTCTAATCTCGTGTGGAAATTAATTTTGGTTAAGAAGAACCCATACCCACACAAAATTGCAGTGACGCCATTGTTGTGACTAACCTTGCGCTGGCAAGTATCCCTTCTCGTGGAGCATGGCGTTGGACCTGAACAAGCGGACGGCTGCCGCGCTGCTGGTTTGCAGCACGATCGTCGGCAGGCCTAGCTCGACCGCCGCCTTCTGCGCGGCGGGGAGGAAGGTGTCGATGACAAGGCACGCCGGCCGGGGCTCCTCGGAGAGAATCGACGCGAGCGCGTCGCGGACGCACCCCGACACCTCCATAGCCGCGTTCATGGCGACGATCATGCCCAGGCCGTCCTTGGGCGCGGCCACATCGTCCGGCATTTCATCGGCCACGGCGACGAAGTCGAACTCCGGGTGACTAGCTGGGTCGGGGGCGTTGAACGTGGTGTGGAGGATGGTGACCGCGAGGCCGCGGCCGTGGAGCACGTCGGCGAGCTGCAGCATCGGGCTGAGGTGGCCCTGGAACGGCAGGGGGAACAGCAGGATGCGACCCCTGGGTCCTCGGTCGAGTCCAGCCATCGTTGCGTAACGGATGTGTTGGTCAGTTTATCGAAGTTGGACTCCGTAATTTGTAGCCTTGGCCATTGTCCATTTGATCGTGCCGTCAGTTTACGAAGCTTCGAGGTAATTTCATTTAGGACCCTCATCTCTCCTGAACATGCCCCAAATTTTAAAATAGCACTTTGTAAAATCGTCGTGTAGCTATCTAGAGTCTCAAGTCTCTAACAAACATTACAATATTATTGCAAAGATTGAGTTTTTCCTTGGTGATATCCATGCGAATGATTGACTCTGTATGGTCAGTTACGAAGCTTCGAGGAATTTTCGTTTAGTGCGTCATGAACATGCCAAGATGTAAGATTGGTAGAGTTGCTATGCAGAGCCTGAAGGGACGTGGTGTTTTGTGTGCTGGAGCTCAAATGAGCTCTGATAAACAGTAAAATAAAATAAAAATGTTTTTTTTGCAAACATTGACAAATGTTTTGAGTGCTCATAGAATTTCATCATGAAATGGCATTTGCGGAAGTCATGCAAAAAAAATGATGCTTCAAAATTGTTATTTTCAAAAGTATTTGGGAGTGCTGATACTAATTATTTTGCCACAACTTTTCGAAACAGGCTTTCGCCCCGCTCTATAGATAAAGCACCAACCGAACAAGTACACGGCCGAGCGATACAAGATGGTGACGTAACTCTCTAACAAAGCCGATCCTAAGATAATCAGCACACGCAGAACGCACACGACCACCACCAACAAACGGCACCGGGAGAACTAGACACACCCCACACTACGATCTAGCACAGCTAAACTCCACGACAACGTCCTCAAAAGGAAAAATGACGCAGAGCGTCGCCGTTGCCTAGTCCACACCGGATAAAGATCTTCACCCGAGGCCCTGATACAAAGAGAAGAACCACGACGACGTCTTCAAGAAGAGCACGACACCCATGGGCGCCACCGTCGTCGGCGCCAAGGCACAGAGCTTTCGCTCGGCAACCCCCCGTGTCCACGAGGTCGCCAGGCATAATGCGGAATTGCTAGAGTCCCATATCCGGATCGGGACGCCGCCCCTCCAAGCAAGAGGACACATCCGAGCTACTAGCCGCTGCACCTCCCGTTGCCCACACAACCCCGGAAGAGAGCCACCACCATCGCAATGATGCCCGCCGGAGAGCAACCATGCGAACCGCCATCCGTAGCCACTGCCCCAGCATCCCTGTTGCTAGATAGCATATGTCACACACATCACGGCGCACTCGACCATGGTAGGAAGAGCAACACCAGTCCGTCAACTCCTAGCCCGACATCAGTCCCAGAATATGGGTAGGCGCGTCCACCATAGGAGGCACCCACACATGCGTCCCTAGCCAATCCCAATTGGCAGGGAGGGACACGACTCCAAGACTGCCGACGACCGCCGATGAGTCATCTCCAAGCCCTTGGCCAAGTAACTCACACGACGCCATGTCCATAGTCATCGACGTCGATCCGTGTGTGACGCCCGGATATTTAAGCTACAGTGAACCTCTACTAATGATGCCACGTCATCTCGATTACTGTTGCTAATCTCGTGTTAGTTCAAAACCGGTTCGAATTCAAATTCAAAATCAAGCAAACAATAAAAGTTTTCAAATATTAAAACTAAAATGTTTGGGTTGTGCCAAATAATGCGTAGGTAATTATGGAGAAGAAACCACACTTCTGTAAAGTATTCAAATGCACTAAAATAAATAAAACAACAACTAGACCTATTATAAATGCCCTTTTGAAATTTATAAAAATGCGAACTAAATATTTTAAATACCAAAATATATTGTGGCGGTGGGCTAATTTGCAACCTCCATTTAGGTACTGGTCTTATAATTTTACAAAAATAAAAGCTATTAAAACTACAATAGAAAACAGAAAAGTGAAAATAAAATAAAAACAGAAAAGATTAAAAAAAAGAGAAACAAAGCCCCCTGCTGGGCCGTGGCCCAGCTGCCCACCAAGCCACAACCGATCGGCCCACCCCGCCTCCCTTATCCCCCCACATCCCAAACCCTAACAGCTACCACACCCACTTCCCCCCACTCCCTCTCACCCGATCCAGATCGGATCGGGCCGACCCCATCGCCGTCGCCCGAAGCCGCCTCGTCGGCCCCCGCCCTCGTCCTTGCGCCTCCGTCCCCTCTCCCTCGACCACACCGTTCGACGCCCCGCCGCCGTCGCCTCCTCCACGATCGTTCTCGCACCAACCGCCGTCGCCCGAAATAGTCGTCCTCATCCCCACCTCGCTGGACGGCCTCGACCTCCACCAGCTTCACCGAGCCCTCCACGAGCTCCGCAGTGAGCCTCCCTGACGATCCCCCACCTCCTTCAATCTCGTCGCCGTAACCGCCGTCCGCGTCCTCCCGTTGCCGTGCCCGGTGCCCCGCTCCGCGCACGACCTGGCCGCGCCCTCGCTCACGCACGTCCGCCCGAGGCGCGCCTCTGTCCCTACTAGATGTTGTTGCCGCACCATGTCGTTGCTCACCCTGCCTGCTGCCTTGGCCGCTCCCCTACACGCGCGTCGCACCTCAGCCGGCGCTCACCCACTGCGTCCACGCTCACACACTCGCCGCTGCCCCACTAGACCTCGTCGCCGGTGTCCATCCCAGCACCTTCGGCACCGACCACTAGCCCCACTAGATGCGCGCCGACACACTCGTCCTGCTGGTGCTCGTGGGTGACCGAACGGTCGCCGGAACGCAACTCCGGCGAGCCTCCGCCGTGTTCCGTGGCGGCCGGCGACTAAGCGCCGACGTCGCTGACATGGCGTCTTTTGTTTATCCACTAACCCCCTACATATGGGTCCCGAACTGCTTAACTAACCTGCTAATTAAAACGTTAAGAATAACTAACCTAGACACTAACATCGGGCCCCACCGCTTAATTAACCTCTAGGTTAAATTCAATCTCTGTTGAATAAATAGTCCATGACAGGTGGGTCCATGCCACCATTTAACTAGATAAGGTTGACACGTCAGCTTGCTGACTCAGCAGGGGCCCCACCAGTCAGCCTCTGCTGACTGGACTGTTGACCCAGTCAACTGACCCACTAGTCAGCCCTTGTGTGGTCTGTCTGGGTGCAAAACTGGGTACACATAGCAATTCACATTTATTTTCGAATTAAATTAAATTTAGAAATTGATTAAAACTTTGAAAATTAATATCAAATAATCCGTAGCTCAGAGGGAAAAACTTTGTACATGAAAGTTGCTCAGAACGACGAGACGAATCTGGATATGTAGCTCGTTCGTCCGCCACACATCCCTACCATAGCGAACACGCAACATTTCACCTCCGGTTCATCTGTCCGAAAACGCGAAACACCGGGGATACTTTCCCGGATGTTTTCCCCCTTCGCTGGTATCACCTACTATCGCGTTAGATCACACCTAGCACCGTTTATTTCCATGCTATGCTTTGTGATATTTATTGTTTCTTCCCCCTCTTCTCTCCGTTAGACTTCGAGACCGACACCACTGCTGCTGCCTTGATCGACTACGAAGTTGACGACACCTCCTTCTTGCCAGAGCAACCAGGCAAGCCCCCCCTTGATCACCAGATATTGCCTATTCTTCTCTCTACTGCTTGCATTAGAGTAGTGTAGCATGTTACTATTTAGTTACTCCTATTCTGTTGCATAGCCTATCATTGTTGCTACAGTTGTTGATACCTTACCCGCAATCCTAAATGCTTAGTATAGGATGCTAGTTTATCATCAGTGGTCCTACATTCTTGTCAGTCTGCCTTGCTATACTATCAAGCCTTGATCACTCGGGAGGTGATCACGGGTATATACTATACATATATACGCACTATACAGATGGTGACTAAAGTCGGGTCGGCTCGTTGAGTACCCGCAAGTGATTTGGATAAGGGGGCTGAAAGGACAGGTGGCTCCATCCCGGTAGAGGTGGGCCTGGGTTCCTAACGGCCCCCGACTGTTACTTTGTGGCGGAGTGACAGGGCAGGTTGAGACCACCTAGGAGACAGGTGGGCCTGGCCCTGGTCGGCGCCTGCGGTTACTTCAAAATAACACGCTTAACGAGATCTTTGTATTTGATCTGAGTCTGGCCACTGGCCTATACGCACTAACCAACTACGCGGGAACAGTTATGGGCACTCGACGTCGTGGTATCAGCCGAAGCCTTCTTGACGTCAGCGACTGAGCGGCGCGCGCCGGGTTGGACCGCGTAATGCAACTTCCTTTGTAATGGAGGTTGCTAGGTCTGCTCACCGGCCGCGTACGCAACATGCAGGTGTGCAATGGGCGATGGGCCCAGACCCCTGCGCGCATAGGATTTAGACCGGTGTGCTGACCTCTTTGTTGTTCCTAGGTGGGGCTGCGACGTGTTGATCTTCTGAGGCCGGGCATGACCCAGGAAAGTGTGTCCGGCCAAAGGGATCGAGCGTGTTGGGAAATGTGGTGCACCCCTGCAGGGAAGTTGATCTATTCGGATAGCCGTGTCCCTCGGCAAAAGGAAGTCCCGGAGTTGTACCTTGACCTTATGACAACTAGAACCGGATACTTAATAAAACACACCCAGACAAGTTCCACAGACATCCCGGTGGTCGCTTTCCCACAGGGTGACGAGGGGAGGATCGTTGGGTAGGATTATGCTATGCGATGCTACTTGGAGGACTTCAGTCTACTCTCTTCTACATGCTGCAAGACGGAGGCTGCCAGAAGCGTAGTCTTTGATAGGACTAGCTATCCCCCTCTTATTCTGGCATTTTGCAGTTCAGTCCACCGAATTGCCTCTTTACACATATACCCATGCATATGTAGTGTAAATCCTTGCTTGCGAGTACTTTGGATGAGTACTCACGGTTGCTTTGTTCCCTCTTTCCCCCATTTTCTTCTTCTTCTCGGATGCCGCAACCAGACGTTGGAGCCCAGGAGCCAGACGCCACCGTCGACGACGACTCCTACTACACTGGAGGTGCCTAATACTACATGCAGGCTGCTGACGACGACTAGGAGTAGTTTAGGAGGATCCCAGGCAGGAGGCCTGCGCCTCTTTCGATCTGTATCCCAGTTTGTGCTAGCCATCTTATGGCAACTTGTTTAACTTATGTATGTACTCAGATATTGTTGCTTCCGCTGACTCGTTTATGTCAAGCACTTGTATTCGAGCCCTCGAGGCCCCTGGCTAGTAATATGATGCTTGTATGACTTATTTTATTTTTAGAGTTGTGTTGTGATATCTTCCTGTGAGTCCCTGATCTTGATCGTACACATTTGCGTGCATGATTAGTGTATGACTGAATTGGGGCGTCACAAGTTGGTATCAGAGCCGACTGCCTGTAGGAATCCCCCTTCCACACTCCTTGGCCGAAGTCGAGTCTAGTCACTACAAAACTTTTACTAACATGGTTGTGTGCCTTACGAGCCCACGACGCCATTGGGTGGTATTAGGATCTTTTACTCCTCGTCTATGCTCTGGGACACTGATCTCTCTTCTATTCGGGTTAAATGATTTTGCTAACTCTAACTCTAGGTTTTTGTAACTATTTCTCCCGGAGAGCCCTCATTCCGGAAGATCACCTGCTTTGTCAGAAGATTCTGAGGATATCCCTCGATATTTTCCCGAGACCCTTATGTTCATCGCCTTTGCAATCCATTGTCACCGATATATCCCTATGGATATCTGTACGCACTTGTCATTCTCTTGATCATTCCTCGTCGCTCTTGTTGTTACAAGATGCCTTGAAATAATTGCCGTTGTCCCGAGAATCCTTTGAGTTTACTGTCTTGTAGTTTTATTTCACATGAAAACTCTTACGGGGTTTTCCTCACATTTATCGAGGATCCATTCTAATCAATTGTTCATGTGTCTGACATAATACTTCGGAATACTTTTCAATCTTTCGAAAATCCTCTGCAGCCGGTTACTCTTGAAACTCTTGCCTGCTTGCATTATGGTTAATTCCATATGACTAGTAGTTCTCGTTAACATCCCTTGTGTTAGTCATTTTGAGCCTATTGATTCAATGTGTGCATATGCACGCAGTCATCAAGTTATCCTTTTTAAAATTATCTTTCCGGCTCAGGCGTCATTCCGGACATGAGTTGGTTCTTGGCAATTCAAACCTTTATTGATTGTCCAACTAAGTGTTTTCAACTTATCCATCCTTGATCAGAGCGTCTGCTTCTGATCCTTCGTTTTGGAAACCATAATTTCTTACTATTTAAGCATCAGACTAATCAGGTGATTCTTGAATCTGATGCCTTTGCATTCTTTCTTCCTCTGAGTGAGTACCGATACTCACATTGGCTTCGTTGTGGATCGCCCGATCCATTGTTGGATTGTTATCCGATAGTGTTCTTCATATTCAATCACCTCATGAGTTCTTCCCCTGATACATAATGCCTTTGGTAAATTGTATCCTCTGCTTGGCCAACCATGCTCTGCTTTCGAGCTTGTGTATTTACTTTTGAAACTTGTGGTATATGTTACTGATAACCCACAAGTGTAGGGGATCGCAACAACTTTCGAGGGTAGAGTATTAAACCGAAATTTATTGATTCGACACAAGGGGAGCCAAAGAATATTCTCAAGTATTAGCAGTTGAGTTGTCAATTCAACCACACCTGGATAACTTAGTATCTGCAGCAAAGTATTTAGTAGCAAAGTAGTATGATAGTAATGGTAACAGTAGCAAAAGTAAATATAGTAGTTTTGTAATGATTGTAACAATAGCAACTGAAAACTAAATAAGCGAAGCACAATATGTGAAAAGCTCATAGGCATTGGATCAATGATGGATAATTATGTCGGATGCGATTCCTCATGTAATAGTTACAACATAGGGTGACACGGAACTAGCTCCAGTTCATCAATGTAATGTAGGCATGTATTCTGAATATAGTCATACGTGCTTATGGAAAAGAACTTGCATGACATCATTTGTCCTAGCCTCCCGTGGCAGTGGGGTCCTAGTGGAAACTAAGGGATATTAAGGCCTCCTTTTAATAGAGAACCGGACCAAAGCATTAGCACTTAGTGAATACATGAACTCCTCAAACTATGGTCATCACCGAGAAGTATCCCGATTATTGTCACTTCGGGGTTTTCGGATCATAACACATAATAGGTGACTATAGACTTGCAAGATAGGATCAAGAACTCACATATATTCATGAAAACATAATAGATTCAGATCTGAAATCATGGCACTCGGGCCCTAGTGACAAGAATTAAGCATAGCAAAGTCATAGCAACATCAATCTCAGAACATAATGTATACTAGGGATCAAACCCTAACAAAACTAACTCAATTACATGGTAAATCTCATCCAACCCATCGCCATCCAGCAAGCCTACGATGGAATTACTCACCCACGGCGGTGAGCATCATGAAATTGGTGATGGAGGATGGTTGATGATGACGACGGCGAAGAATCTCCCTCTCCGGAGCCCCGAACGGACTCCAGATCAGCCCTCCCGAGAGAGATTAGGGCTTGGCGGCGGCTCCGTATCGTAAAACGCGATGAAACTTCCTCTCTTATTTTTTTCTCCGCAAAACGGAATATATGGAGTTGGAGTTGAGGTCGGTGGAGCATCAGGGGGCCCATGATACAGGGGGGCGCGTGCAGGGGGAGGGGTCGCGCCCCCCACCCTCGTGGACAGGGTGTGGGCCCCCTGGCCTTCATCTTTTGCCAGTATTTTTTATATTTTCCAAAAGTTATCTCCGTGGATTTTCAGGTCATTTCGAGAACTTTTGTTTTCTGCACAATGAACAACACCATGGTAGTTCTGCTGAAAACAACGTCAGTCCGGGTTAGTTTAATTCAAATCATGCAAGTTAGAGTCCAAAACAAGGGCAAAAGTGTTTGGAAAAGTAGATACGTTGGAGACGTATCAACTCCCCCAAGCTTAAACCTTTGCTTGTCCTCAAGAAATTCAGTTGATAAACTGAAAGTGATAAAGAAAAACTTTTACAAACTCTGTTTGCTCTTGTTGTTGTAAATATGTAAAGCCAGCATTCAAGTTTTCAGCAAATATTATGAACTAACCATATTAACAATAACACTTAGGTCCCATGTTTACTCATATCAATGGCATAATAAACTAATGAACAATAATAATAAAACTCGGTTGACAACACTTTCTCAAAACAATCATAATATGATATAACAAGATGGTATCTCGCTAGCCCTTTCTGAGACCGCAAAACATAAATGCAGAGCACCTTTGAAGATCAAGGACTGACTAAACATTGTAATTCATGGTAAAAGAGATCCAGTCAAGTCATACCCAATATAAACTAACAGTAATGCATACAAATGACAGTGTGCTCTCTAGCGGGTGCTTTTTAATAAAAGGGTGATGACTCAACATAAAAGTAAATAGATAGGCCCTTCGCAGAGGGAAGGAGGGATTTGTAGAGGTGCTAGAGCTCGATTTTAAAATAGAGATGAATAACATTTTGAGCGGCATACTTTCATTGTCAATGCAACAACTATGAGATGGCGATATCTTCCATACTACATGCATTATAGGCGGTTCCCAAACAGAATGGTAAAAGTTTACACTCCCCCACCACCAACAAGCATCAATCCATGGCTTGCTCGAAACAACGAGTGCCTCCAAGTAACAACAACCCTGGGGGAGTTTTGTTTTAATTATTTTGATTTGCTTTGATCTTTTTGATCATGTGACTGGGCATCCCGGTTACCATCCATTTTCTCCTAAATGAGGAGCGGAGTCCACTCCTCTTGAGAATAACCCACCTAGCATGGAAGATACAGACAACCCTAGTTGAAACATGAGCTTCTCGAGCATACAAAATAGAATTTTATTTGAAGGTTTGGATTTTGGCACATACAAATTACTTGGAACGGTAGGTAGATACCGCATATAGGAAGGTATGGTGGACTCATATGGAATAACTTTGGGGTTTATTGAGTTTGGATGCACAAGCAGTATTCCCGCTTAGTACAAGTGAAGGCTAGCCAAAGACTGGGAAGTGACCAACTGAGAGAGCAACAACAGTCATGAACATGCATTAAAATTAATCTACACCAGGTGCAAACATGAGTAGGATATAATCCACCATGAACATAAATATCGTGAAGGCTATGTTGATTTTGTTTCAACTACATGCGTGAACATGTGCCAAGTCGAGTCACTCAATTTATTCAAAGGAGGATACCATCATACCACATCACAATCATTTTAATAGCATGTTGGCACGCAAGGTAAACCATTATAAGCTCCTAGCTAATTAAGCATGGCATAAGCAACTATAATATCTAAATGTCATTGCAAACATGTTTATTCATAATAGGCTGAATCAGGAACGATGAACTCATCATATTTACAAAAACAAAAGAGGTCGAGTTCATACCAGCTTCTCTCATCTCAATCAGTCCATCATATATCGTCATTATTGCCTTCCATTTGCACAACCGAACGGTGTGTATAATAATAATACTGCACGTGCATTGGACTAAGCTGAAATCTGCAAGCATTCAATTCAAGAGAGAAAACAAAGTAATATGGGCTCTAGATTAAATCAACAATCATGCATATGAGAGCCACTAAGCATTTTCAATATGGTCTTCTACTCTTGACCCCCAAAGGAAAGAAAAGAAATACAACTATTTACACGAGAGAGCTCCCAACAAGTAAAAGAAGAACGAGAAATCTTTTTGGGTTTTCATTTTAATTACTACTACAAGCATGGAAATTAAACTAACTAATTTTTTTTGGTTTTCATAAGGTTTATCAAACACACAAGAAGAAGGCTAGAAAAAGAAAATTAAACTAGCATGGATAATACAATGAAAGAGTATGAGCACTGACAACTAGAATAGTGTGTGAACATGAATGTAAAGTCGGTGAGAAATACATACTCCCCCAAGCTTAGGATTTTGGCCTAAATTGGTCTAATGCCAAGGATAGCCTGGCTGATATGCGAAGTTATAACCGGGGTCGTACTGAGATGCAGCAGCCAATGCCTCCTGAGCTGCGGCATGTTGGCGAGCTGCCTCCGCTCTACCCTCGTGTTCAGCTGCTTCCTCCCTGGTAACAACATATCTTCATTTTGCCTGGTAATCAAAAAGGGAAGGAGCAGGGAGAGTAACATGGACAGCGCGGCGTCTGTCAAAGATTAGTCGATACTGGAGGAATTGTTCATTCCTCACAAGAAAACGATGTCTGACCATAGCGTCAAAATCTAAATAAGCGGCATGCAACTCTAAATCACCCTCACGAGGAGGTATACCAAGATAATTAGCAACACGGGTCGCATAAATTCCTCCAAATAAATCTCCAGAAATACCATTATTATGCAACCTACGTGCGACTATTGCCCCCAAGTTGTAATCTTTATTACCTAATACAGCACTCTCGAGGACACAAAGATCTGGGACACACATGTGAAATGCTTCATCTTTACCATTAATGCATCTACCAATGAAGAGAGCAAAATAATCATAGCAGGAAAATGAATGCTCCCTATGGTAGCTTGGGATATATCCCTAGATTCTCCCACAATGATACTAGCAAGAAATTCTCTAAATTCAGATTTGCGGGGTTCATTAACATTACCCCACTGTGGGAGTTTGCAAGCAGTTGTAAAGTCTTCTAAGTCCATGGTATTAGATTGATCATAAATATCAAACAGGACACTTTGAGAATTACGCGAAGATGAAAATTTAAACCTTCTCACGAATGAATCAGTTAGATAGTAGTATTAAGGACACTTATCTTGCATGAAGTCCTCGAGATCGGTATTACGCACATACTGTAGCGACCAGACCTCAAACAATCTGATCTCTGTGCATCAGTGTGATCCCTGGATCGGTAATGCTGACACACACAGTACTTGAAGGATTTATAACAGAGTAGCAATCACACACTTATTACATCGAATGTCTCAAAAGAGAATTTATTACAATAAATATGGCTTAAGGCCATCTAATAACGATAACAACGGAAGGCTTGGCAGATAAAGCGAGTCCATCAACTCCAACGACATCACTGAGTATAAGATCACGACCTAAGGCACCTTACTCGTCGTCTGAAAAGTCTGCAACATGAACGTTGCAGCCCAAAAACGGGTCAGCACATGGAATATGCTGACAATGTAACACATAGAGGGTAATGAATAGAACAATGCTATCACTACATGCATATATGGCTGGTGTGAAGCTTATGGTTACAGTTTTGCATAAAGCCAATTTTCCCCTACGACAAAGGAATAAATTTTATTTAACTATCATGGTGGTTGTTAAACATTGAGAAGGTTCCTCCAACTCAATCCCAATTAAGTAACATCATTAACCCAACAAGATTAAAATTAAGTAACATGATGAGATTCACATGATAATCCAGGTACTAGATACTCAAAACGTCCATAACCGGGGACACGGCTAACGATGATTAGTTTGTACACTCTGCAGAGGTTTGCGCACTTTTCTCCACAAGACTCGATCTCCTGCGTTGGATTTATCACACTACATGGTGTTTGAGAAACGGATGACCGAGACACAGTCTTTCAGAAGCATTAACTGTCTACTTCGGGTAGACAGTTACACCTACTTTCCCCTACATCTGCTAGTCTACCTCTTCAAGAGTTCACGCAACTTAATCAACTATGCTAGAGCCCATAGTAGCTTGCGGCTGCACACGGAAGTTTCTAGCATGAATAATCTCATGATCCCTTTGAGCCTGAGTGGCGGTCCATAGGAGAATCACACGGTACCCCGGGATTTCCAAAAAAATATAGGCAACACTGGGTTCCCCAGTTGCCCCAATCCACCCAGATGTGAATTTAAGTTGCCACCTTAAGTAAACCATTAAATAACAATCTCACATCTGTCTTGGATACACTCACCCAATCCACGTCTACTAGCATAGCGTAGCAATATAAGCAAACATAGAAATAACTCCTAAAGGTTGGATAATAAAACAGGTAATAGGTACTACCTCATCTACTTCCCAAAACCCACATATTAATCACATCCTAACCATGCAATTGTTTGAGGATTGATCTAAAGCAATAAAACTGGGTAGTAAAGAGATATGATCAAAGTGTTACTTGCCTTGCTGATGATCCATGAAACCTAGAGACTCGTAGTAGCAAGCGGCGCACTCCGGGTACTCTATCGCAAATAAAAAATCATACAATAAGTACTCATCTAATGCATAGGTAAAACTCAAATAAAAGATCTAACCAAAAAGTTCAACTTAAGAACTCCGGTTTGCAAAAAGAATCAAATCAAACGAAGCAACAAAAGTCAAATGGCGACAGAAACAAGCTTCGTTTACTTATTCTGGACCTAAGTCAAATTTTACAATAGCAAAATATGGTTTGAGTTGGAATAACAGAAAGAGGGTTTTGAGACGAAACTCTAGGCGCTTGAATCGCCTGATTCCGATAAACGAGTGAAAAGTTATACTAGAACGAAAATCGGATGAGAAATCGCGATCGGAAATAATCGCGGAAAATCCGAGAAAAAGAAAAACGGACGAACAGGCTAACGAACGAACGTTCGTTGTCTGCGGCTAAACGACAAAAACTGTTCGTTAAAAGGAACGTATGGACGGAACGTCCGCAAAATAGACTAAATCGAAAAAACAAATAAACCTAACCGGATCTAAAAAAATGGATTTAGGTTTTAAAAAAACGATCGATTTTTCTCACGGAAACCGAAACGGTGGCGGTGGCTACCTCGGGCGGCTTCGGCAAGACGACAGCAGCGGCGGCTCTGGACGGCGGCGGCGGGGCGGCTCCGGCGACAGCGGCGGGCGGCGGGACGAGGGGCGGCGGCGGGAACCGGCGGCGGATTCGCGCGGCGGTGGCGGCGCGCAGATCAAGGGCGACGGCTGGCGGCGGCGGCGGGGTTCGATTGGGGCCGGGCTAGGGTTTGGGGGCGGCTCGGGCCTCCGCTTAAAAAGGTCGGCCGGGCAAAGTCCTAGTCGGGCATGGCCCGGCTAGGTCAGTTCATTTTTTTTAAATAGTTTCGCACGGAAAAACAAATAAAAGAAATACTAAACGGCCTCCAAAAATCCCGAAATAAACTTTCCCCGTCCTCTAAAAATAAGCCGGATAAGATGAACATTTATTTGGGGGCCTAAATGTAATTTTGAAAAACGCGTATTTTTCCTAAATTCAAATAAATAGCGACAAACTCCGAAATAAAATCTTATTTGATTTTAATATTAAATCCTCAATATTTCTTTATTTTGGAAAAGTCATTTTATTCCCTCTCTCTTATTTTTATATAAGAAATATTTGAAGATAAAATAATTAAAATCAAATGATCCTATTTCCAAAATTTGAGAAAACCCAAATATGAAAATAACGAAATCCCCAACTCTCTCTGTGAGTCCTTGAGTTGCGTGGAATTTCTAGGATCTAGCCAAAATGCAATAAAATATGATATGCAATGACGATCTAATGTATAACATTCCAAATGGAAAATTTGGGATGTTACACATACGCGTCAAATTCATCCTTAATGTCTGCATTAACCATAAACTCTACTGATGGCCACTCACAAGCTCGTACTTCAGCTTCCCTTGGTGTTCGTCGACTTGCTCACGCATTGCACGCCTAGGTCCTTTCTTTGTTGAGGAACCACCTTGGTACATTTTCCTCGACATATTTCTCCCTCTGAAAATTTCTGAATTTTTTAGTAACTTCAAAATAAAAGTAAATAAAACTAAACAAGATTGGTAGCAACTACTCATACAAGTGCCTAGAGCCTATATCATGCATTAGAATCACTTGGGACCTCATAAATTTGACATGCAAGCTCAAGAATAGGGTCACCTATGCAGCAAAAATTTGTAATAAATAAAGCACTAGAATAAAAACTAATTGGACCAATGGAGGAGTCACATACCAAACAACAATCTCCCAAAGCAGTTTTGTGAATGGAGCTTTGAGCAAGGAGATCGAAAACCGCAGCAAAAGGAGCTAAAACTCGTGCTTGAGTTGGATGGGGAATTTTTTGGGATGAAGACGAAGTGTAAGGGTGCAGGAATAAGTGGAGGGGGGCCATCGTGGGCCCATGAGATAGGGGGGTGCACCCAGCGGTGTGGGCGCGCCCTCCACCCTCGTGGCCAGGTGCTTGCCCCCCCTGCCGTGTTCTCAGTGCCTAAAATCCTCAAATATTCCATAAAAAAATCATACTAAATTTGCAGGGCATTCGGCACTTTTATTTTCGGGATATTTTTTATTGCATGGATAATTCAGAAAACAGACAGATAATACTGTTTTTGCTTTATTTATTCTAAATAACCGAAAGTAAAAAGAGGGTACAAAAGGTTGTGCCTTCTAGTTTCATCCATCTCATGACCATCAAAAGGAATCCACTAACAAGGTTGATCAAGTCTTGTTAACAAACTCATTCCGAATAGCATGAAACCAGAGAAATTTCGAATAACACTAGGTTACCTCAACGGGGATATGAAAATCCCCAACAATAAGAATATCATATTTTTTTTCTTGATAGTAGGAAGAGAAAATTCAAAACCTCCAATAATGATAGTTGGACTTTTTCCAATAGAATTGATGCTATGAACTTGAGGTTGTTTCCTCGGAAAGTGTACCGTATGCTCATTACCATTAACATGAAAAGTGGCTTTGCCTTTGTTGCAATCTATAATAGCCCCTGCAGTATTCAGAAACGGTCTACCAAGGATAATCGACATACTATCGTCCTCGGGAATATCAAGAATAACGAAGTCCGTTAAGATAGTGACATTTGCAACCACAACAGGCACATCCTCACAAATACCGATAGGTATAGCAGTTGATTTATTAGCCATTTGCAAAGATATTTCAGTAGGTGTCAACTTATTCAATTCAAGTCTACGATATAAAGAGAGAGGCATAACACTAACACCGGCTCCAAGATCACATAAAGCAGTTTTAACATAGTTTCTTTTAATGGAGCATGGTATAGTTGGTACTCCTGGATCTCCAAGTTTCTTTGGTATTCCACCCTTAAATGTATAATTAGCAAGCATGGTGGAAATTTCAGCTTCCGGTATCTTTCTTTTATTTGTAATGATATCCTTCATATATTTAGCATAAGGGTTTGATTTAAGCATATCAGTTAAGCGCACACGTAAGAAGATAGGTCTAATCATTTCAGGAAAACGCTCAAAATCCACATCATCCTTTATCTTGGATGGCTTAGGAGGAAAGGGCATGGGTTTCTGAACCCATGGTTATCTTTCTCTACCATGCTTCCTAGCAACAAAATCTCTCTTATCATAACGTTGATTCTTTGATTGTGGGTTATCAAGATCAACAGCAGGTTCAGTCTCTACATCATTATTTTTGCTAGGTTGAGCATCAACATGAACATTATCAGTAACATTATCACTAGGTTCATGTTCATCACCTGATTGTGTTTCAACATCATAAATAGAAATATCATTAGGATTCTCAGGTGTATCTATAACAGGTTCACTAGAAGCATGCAAAGTCCTATCATTTTTCTTTTTCTTCTTTTTAGAAGGATTAGGTGCATCTACATTATTTCTCTGAGAATCTTGCTCAATTCTCTTAGGGTGGCCTTCAGGATACAAAGGTTCCTGGGTCATTCTACCAGTTCTAGTGGCCACTCTAACAGCAAAGTCATGTTTATTATTTAATTCATCGAGCAAATCACTTTGAGCTTTAAGTACTTGCTTAGCTTGAGTGGTAACCATAGAAGCATATTTGCTAATGAGTTTAAGTTCACCTTTAACTCTAGCCATATAATCACTCAAGCATCCTATCTTGAAAGCATTATTCTTTAATTCCCTACCAACATAAGCATTAAAACTTTCTTGTCTAGCCATAAAGTCATCAAATTCATCTAAGCATGGGCTATGGAATTTAGTAGAGGGAATTTCAACCTTATCATATCTATAGAGAGAATTTACCTTTACTACCTGTGTCGGGTTCTCAGGACAATGTGTTTCTTTGACAGGCGGTATATTAAGACTATGTATTTCTTCAATAGGAGGTAAATTCTTAACATCTTCGGCTTTAATACCTTTTTCTTTCATTGACTTCTTTGCCTCTTGCATATCTTCAGGACTGAGAAATAGAACACCTCTCTTCTTTGCAGTAGGTTTAGGAATAGGCTCAGGACTTGGCTCAATTGGCTCAGGAATTGCCTCAGGAATTGGCTCGGGAAGAGTCTAATTATTTTCATTAGTCAACATATTATTCAATAATAATTCAGCTTGGTCGACTATTCTTTCCCTGAAAACACAACCATCACAACTATCCAAGTAGTCCTTGGAAGCATCGGTCAGTCCATTATAAAAGATATCAAGTATTTCATTTTTCTTAAGAAGATGATCAGGCAAAGCATTAAGTAATCGGATAAGCCTACCCCAAGCTTGTGGGAGACTCTCTTCTTCGATTTGCACAAAATTATATATTTCCCGCAAGGCAGCTTGTTTCTTATGAGCAAGGAAATATTTAGCAGAGAAGTAATAAATCATATCCTGGGGACTACGCACACAACCAGGATCAAGAGAATTAAACCAAGTTTTAGCATCACCCTTTAGTGAGAATGGAAATATCTTAAGAATATAATAATAGCGAGACTTCTCATCATTAGTAAACATGGTGGCTATATCATTTAACTTGGTAAGATGTGCCACAACAGTTTCAGATTCAAGGCCATAAAAAGGATCGGATTCAACCAAAGTAATAATCTCAGGATCAATAGAGAATTCATAATCCTTATCAGTAACAGAGATAGGTGAAGTAGCAAAAGTAGGGCCAGGTTTCATTCTAGCATTAAGAGATTGATGCTTCCATTTAGCTAATAACTTCTTAAGATCATATATATCTTTGCAAGCAAAAATAGCTCTAGCAGCTTCTTCATCCATAACATAGCCCTCAGGAACAACAGGCAATTCATAATTAGGGGGAGAACCTTCATCACCACTTTCATCAATGATTTCATTTTCAGTTATTTCATTCTCTCTAACCCTAGCAAGTTGTTCATCAAGAAATTCACATAATGGCACAGTAGTATCATGCATAGAAGTAGTTTCATCATAAGTATCATGCATAGCAGAAGTGGCATCATCAATAACATGAGACATATCAGAATTCATAGTAGTAGCAGGTTTAGGTGTCGCAAACTTACTCATAACAGAAGGAGAATCTAGTGCAGAGCTAGATGGCAGTTCCTTACCTCCCCTCGTAGTTGAGGGAAAAATCTTAGTTCTTGCGTCTTTCAAATTCTTCATAGTGATCACCAGATATAAATCCCAAGTGACTCAAAGAATAGAGCTATGCTCCCCAGCAACGACGCCATAAATTAGTCTTGATAACCCACAAGTGTAGGGGATCGCAACAGCTTTCGAGGGTAGAGTATTAAACCCAAATTTATTGATTCAACACAAGGGGAGCCAAAAAATATTCTCAAGTATTAGCAGTTGAGTTGTCAATTCAACCACACCTAGATAACTTAGTATCTGCAACAAAGTATTTAATAGCAAAGTAGTATGATAGTAATGGTAAATGTAGCAAAAGTAAAGATAGTAGTTTTGTAATGATTGTAACAATAGCAACTGAAAAGTAAATAAGGGAAGCACAATATGTGAAAAGCTCGCAGGCATTGGATCACTGATGGATAATTATGTCAGATGTGGTTCCTCATGTAATAGTTATAACATAGGGTGACACAGAACTAGCTCCAGTTCATCAATGTAATGTAGGCATGTATTCGGAATATAGTCATACGTGCTTATGGAAAAGAACTTGCAGGGTATCTTTTGTCCTACCCTCCCGTGGCAGCGGGGTCCTAGTGGAAACTAAGGGATATTAAGGCCTCCTTTTAATAGAGAACCGGACCAAAGCATTAGCACTTAGTGAATACATGAACTCCTCAAACTATGGTCATCACCGAGAAGTATCCCGATTATTGTCACTTCGGGGTTGTCGGATCATAACACATAATAGGTGACTAAAGACTTGCAAGATAGGATCAAGAACTCACATATATTCATGAAAACACAATAGTTTCAGATCTGAAATAATGGCACTCAGGCCCTAGTGACAAGCATTAAGCATAACAAAGCCATAGCAACATCAATCTCAGATAATGGATACTAGGGATCAAACCCTAACATAACTAACTCGATTACATGGTAAATCTCATCCAACCCATCACCATCCAGCAAGCCTACGATGGAATTACTCACGCACGGCGGTGAGCATCATGAAATTGGTGATGGAGGATGGTTGATGATGACAATGGTGATGAATCCCCCTCTCCGGAGCCCCGAACGGACTCCAGATCAGCCCTCCCGAGAGAGATTAGGGGCTTGGCGGCGGCTCCACATCGTAAAACGCGATGAAACTTCCTCTCTGATTTTTTTCTCCGCGAAACAGAATATATGGAGTTGGAGTTGGGGTCGGTGGAGCATTAGGGGGCCCACGAGACAGGGGGCGCGCCCAGGGGGAGGGCGCGCACCCCCACCCTCGTGGACAGGGTGTGGTCCCCCTGGCCTTCATATTTTTCTAGTATTTTTTATATTTTCCAAAAGTTATCTCCGTGGATTTTCAGGTCATTCCGAGAACTTTTGTTTTCTGCAAAATAAACAACACCATGGCAGTTCTGCTGAAAACACCGTCAGTCCGGGTTAGTTTCATTCAAATCATGCAAGTTAGAGTCCAAAACAAGGGCAAAAGTGTTTGAAAAAGTAGATATGTTGGAGACGTATCAACTCCCCCAAGCTTAAACCTTTGCTTGTCCTTAAGCAATTCAGTTGATAAACTGAAAGTGATAAAGAAAAACTCTTACAAACTCTGTTTGCTCTTATTGTTGTAAATATGTAAAGCCAGCATTCAAGTTTTCAGCAAAGATTATGAACTAACCATATCCACAATAACACTTAGGTCTCATGTTTACTCATATCAATGGCATAATGAACTAACGAGCAATAATAATAAAACTCAGTTGACAACAATTTCTCAAAACAATCATAATATGATATAACAAGATGGTATCTCGCTAGCCCTTTTTGAGACCACAAAACATAAATGCAGAGCACCTTTAAAGATTAATGATTGACTAAACATTGTAATTCATGGTAAAAGAGATCCAGTCAAGTCATACCAATTATAAACTAACAGTAATGCATACAAATGACAGTGTGCTCTCCAGCGGGTGCTTTTTAATAAGAGGGTGATGACTCAAAATAAAAGTAAATAGATAGGCCCTTCGCAGAGGGAAGGAGGGATTTGTAGAGGTGCTAGAGCTTGATTTTAAAATAGAGATGAATAACATTTTTAGCGGCATACTTTCACTGTCAATGCAACAACTATGAGATGGCGATATCTTTCATACTACATGCATTATAGGCGGTTCCCAAACATAATGGTAAAAGTTTATACTCCCCCACCACCAACAAGCATCAATCCATGGCTTGCTCGAAACAACAAGTACCTCCAACTAACTATAGCCCTGGGGGAGTTTTGTTTTAATTATTTTCATTTGCTTTGATCTTTTAGATCATGGGACTGGCACTACAAAAAAATACACTTCCGTGATGATACGTGTTTGTCACATTAGGTCGCGTTTTTTGTCATGCATGTACATCCATGACAAATTTATGACAAAATCAAGATAGTCATACCTGTGCTGTCGTAGAAGTGTTCCATGACGTTACCAAAATTATCATCATGGAAGTGTCCACTTCCATGACGATAAATCACGCTTCACAGAAGTGCTTTCGTCAAGGGTGACCGACACATGGCATCCACCGTAACGGAACGCCGTTAAGCTATCGGGTCGGGTTTTGGATCCGATAACCCATTAACAGCCCCGACCAATGGGGATTTTCCACGTGTAAAATCATCGTTGGCTGGAGGAAACACGTGTCGGCTCATCGTTGGGACAGATGTCATCCACTCATTGGATAGAAGACGCCTATGATACGTCGACACGTGGCACGACCAATCAAGTTTATATGGGCCGGCCCAACTAAAGGCCCACAATATTGTGTGGCCCTTAATGGGCTGGCCCAGTTAAAGGCCCACGAGATTTTGCAGACTATAATGGGCTGGCCCAGCTAAAGGCCCACAAGATTTCGCGGGCCATAATAGGCCGGCCTAGGTAAAGGCCCACAAGATTTTGTGTGCCATAATGGGCCAGCCCAGGTAAAGGCCCACAAAATTCTTGCGGGTCATAATGGGTCGACCTAGCTAAAGGCCCACAAGATTGCACTGACATTAATGGGCCAGCCCAGTTGTAGGCCCACAAGATTTTGAGGACCCTAGTAGGCCGGCCCATTAACTGGCTGCAATGTTTTGGGCCAAACGCCGGCCCATAATTGATCCGGTCCATTAATGACCTGCCACATTCCGGGCCTAATAATGGCCCATATAAGATCCGGCCCGTTAAAAGCCTCCCACTTTCTAGGCCAAATCACGGCCCAGATCAGGTCCGACCCTTTAAGAGGCTTTGGGCTCAATTATGGCCCATATCAGATTCGGCCCGTTGACTGGATGCTATGCTTTTGGGCCCACTTGCTAAAGTCCCATTTAGTAATTCGGCCTGATATTAGTTTCGGCCTGTTAAGGGCACATTTAACATTTCGGCCCTATATTAATTTCAGCCTCTTGAAAGCTCGTCATATAGTTGGGCCTAACTACGACCCGGTTTGCATCCGGCCTGCTCGCAGCCGATATCTGATTGGGCCAAACAAGGACCGAGACAACTTTGGCCTGTTAAAAGCCCATGAATTGATTCGCACAATCATGGTACGAGGTCCATTTCGGGCTGCCGCCGACCCGTGAGCTATTTGGCACATTTCAGGCCCAGCCTACTTCTCAGCCTCCTAAAAGCCCATTGAGTTTTCTTGCGAAAAGAGGGCCGTGGGTTACTCGGCCTATTAAAGGCCCAAATCTACTAGTGGGTTTGACGGGGCCCATGATGCGGATCATACATCATGATTGCATGACGGCCCGATTATGTACCGTAATTTTACGGTTTGGCCGGTTTACTGCGAAGACATGACATATATACAGTAAAATAACTGCAGCATTGTGAATAAGAAAAAACCCAGACTATACAATAAAGAAATTATGGCATAGTACATCCACTGGGCATCAAAGTTCGCCACTATGATAATAAAGCACAAGCAGACAGCAAATTACATACACTGGGCATCAAAGATCGCCACCAGTGCAAATAAACACGCCGACAAAATAATATACAAAACCGACAACACTTCAATAGAGTTCAAGAAAGGTTAGCCCTGCTGGGGAGCTGCAGCGCAAGCAGCTGAGCAAGATGATGAGACTGCGCTTGTTCAACACTTATATCTTCCTGACTCTGAAAGATAAACAAGCAGACAGATGACAGGTTTCACACATAAAAGTATCAGTGCTGACAATTCATCACATTTCTTACTGACGAATAAAGTGACACAGTTTAAAATTGCATTAACACAATACGGTAGTGTTCAGGTCAAGACATGGCAGGAAATGACATTGTGAAGGAGTTGGCAGCTTCACGACACCACTAGATTACAGATCAAGAACTCATAAGTATCAATGGTTAGTGTGCTGTCAATTTATCCCATTTCAGATTGGCAAATAAAGAGACAGTTTAAATAATAGTAGAATGATATGACATTGTTCATAGTTAAGACATTGCAGAATATGACATTGTGCTGTAGTGGGTAGGTTCACCACACCACTGGATTACGGATGAAGAACAGAAGCATACATGTAGTGCAAAAGAAGATCACTTGCTCTGAATAGTTTAATTTACATGGTATGAAGAAGGAACTTGGTTGTACAACTGAAAACTTAAATTGAGAAGGACAAACTTTTGTTTATGAACTACATAATAAACTTTAAACATGCAATTCGATGCAAACACCAAAAATAAACAGCTGTTGCAGTCATGCCTAACCAAATATACACAACAAAGTTTGAAGGCTTGAGAAGGACAAACTTACATTACTGGTGAAGATAGGCTCTATAAAGCCCCCATCCATGCTGATGGGGGGGGGGCAATTCAAGAAGTTTAGCACAGAATCTTCTTCATAAGCATTGCCTTTATTCTACATTTTGTTAAGAGTAAATATAGATGTGATAATATACGAAAAAATGGAGAATATTTAAGATAAGATGAAGAGTGATGCCACATAACCAAGTAGCTATAAATGTATGTGCAGCGATACAGGCAAAAGGCACAACCAAGAGCAATGCACAGCTAAACTTCTTTAGTACCAACCTTATGGTAAGAGTAAATATAGATCTGATGTGTAGAAAATGGAGGGCAAAGGAAAATAAGCTGCAGAGTGATGGTACATGAACAACTACCTGTCAATATAAGTACACTGATAAAGGACAACATGTACTTACAAGAACAATGCAGAGCTAAAAAAATTCATTGGCATTGGATATATTCTACACTAATGTAACCATTCATACAGATCAGATAATTTGGAGTGAACAACTGATAAGCAAGCTATCATGCATACCGCTGTCACATAATGAACCAGGTATGTATGCAAGTACAGTGATACAGGATAACAGGTACTAACAAGAGCAAAGCAGTGGGCAGCATATTTGCGATATCCTATCGTTCTTTTCAAACCGGAATCCTTCTTCGAGCTGATTTCCTGCAAAAAAGATCTGTAAGGCACATGCGGAAAAGTAGAAGTTCAAATTGTCATGTGATTTCACAGATAGTACCTCATCCTGGGAATGAGACCAGTGCATAACAAGGTTTTTCCATTCAATGTCTTCTAAATTTACCACAGGAGACTTCACCAGAAATTCGTTTATAGACTTGCCATCAAAGTGTGATTTCCTCAGGTAACACCGATATTGCTGCAATGCTTCCTTGAAAAGCACAAGCAAGCTTTGCTCGTCATGACTATACAGATTGACCCTCACCTAGTTACAACAATGTAATGTAAATCATTGATGTGTTCGATCAGCAGAAAATAGGAAAATAATAACCATGAATAATAGCACTTACACGTAAGTTGGACAGAAAGATGTGAAAATGGTGTTTGTCTTCACTATAATCTTCCATGATGGGAATATATGCACGTAGTCCCTAACAACATTGAAAGCATTGTCTTTTAAACTGGGAATAAATGGAATGGGGTTCCAATCTGCAGGAATTGGCCGTCTATGCAGTTGGGATAGGTCTTCGGTCGGTGAACTTGCTGTACTTTTTGCTGGAGTGGGATTTTTCTGTGGTACAGCTGGTGCTATGGCAAATGAAATTGGTATACCTTTTCCTGGAGTGCAGGTCCTGTGTGGTGGGGCTAGTGATGTGGCCAGTGAAGTATGGGTACAGTCTACTGGAGTCGGTCCTATGTTTTGTGTAACTGGTTGTACATCCAATATAAGTGGGGCGCTGTCTGATTTCCCTGGCACCACCACGTTTTTCAAGGACTTTGCTGGTGCTCCTTTAGGTTCGGAAATCACCCTCTTCCTTTTTGATGTCTGATGCACAAGAATAGCATTTGAGCGGAAAAACATGGTATGACGACAGATGGAATATGTATTGATAATGGATGGGCATGGCATCTCGAGTTATATGATGAGTAAACTAAGCAGATGGTGGTGCAACAAAGTATAAGAAATGCAAGACAACATATGCAAGATACGCGCAATCAATAAAACCTTGCCAAATTAGAACATGCACCTTGATGGGTGAACAGGGCAGGCCATCTGCCTTTGACTCCTCGAGGTTAGAATAGTCATTAGGATGATATTCTGAACAAGAATCAACAAGTGGGGAGCGTATGAGTTTCATTGCTTCCAGAATGGCACTCAATGCCTTGGTGCCAATTTTGTAAGTCATTGCAGTGTTCCACAATATTCTTCTGATGTGCGGATTCTGATATTCACTATATGCGCATAATATCTGAGAACCATGAAAACATAAATAGTTGTGAGATTATCTTTGTAATGCAGATGATATTCTAATATAGGGGCGCCCCTATAAACACTTATGTGCTATCACTGGATTCTGATGAGAGAGCTCATGTGTGCTGTAATATCGTGCGTGCATTTATATAATCTGGCACAAGTACACAAAAAAATAGGCTCCAGAAGTAAGGATAGCTGACAGACGATAGGTTCATAATATACTGTATAGAAAGTTTATTGCCAAACCATGATAACAAGAGCACACAGCAACTAGGCAGATCATAGTGTACATAACAGGGGTACACCATAACCATGATATATAAATCGGGAAAGTGGAACTGGCTTGAAAATACGGTGTTGTATTGCCGCTAGTAATTGAAAGCCTATAGATCACGTACAGGCCAGCACTATCGAACATCATAAAGAAGAGCAAGCAGATTTTGGATAATAAAATGTTGGTTGCGCAGTGCCCACACATGATGAACCAGAGCGCATTAAGAATGCAACTCCCAGCTGTCCCTCGACCATTTCAGGCAGTTGGATGAAGATCCTACGTCTCCTAACCCTTCTTCTTCCTAGTCTCTGATTCTTCCCATACAGAACACCGCACGGGCCGCCGGCCGGACCACCGGCCCCCACCGCTTGTGTTCCTCCGCCACCCCCTCTGTCGGCGTCAAAACCGGCGGATCTCGGGTAGGGGGTCCCGAACTGTGCGTCTAGGCAGATGGTAACAGGAGACAGGGGACACAATGTTTTTACCCAGGTTCAGGCCCTCTCGATGGAGGTAAAACCCTACTCCTGCTTGATTAATATTGATGATATGGGTAGTACAAGAGTAGATCTACCACGAGATCATAGAGGCTAAACCCTAGAAGCTAGCCTATGGTATGATTGTTGTTCGTCCTACGGACTAAAACCCTCCGGTTTATATAGACACCGGAGAGGGCTAGGGTTACACAAAGTCGGTTACAATGGGAGGAGATCTACATATCCGTATCACCAAGCTTGCCTTCCACGCCAAGGAATGTCCCATCCGGACATGGGACGAAGTCTTCAATCTTGTATCTTCATAGTCCAGGAGTCCGGCCAAAGGTTATAGTCCGGTCATCCGGACACCCCCTAATCCGGGACTCCCTCAGTAGCCCCTGAACCAGGCTTCAATGGTGACGAGTCCGGCGTGCAAATTGTCTTCGACATTGCAAGGCGGGTTCCTCCTCCAAATACTTCATAGAAGATTTTGAACACAAGGATAGTATCCGGCTCTGCAAAATAAGTTCCACATACCACCGTAGAGAGAATAATATTTGTACAAATCTAATCTGCTGACGTATTCCACAGCGTGTCATCATGCCACGGACAAGCCTTTATTTGAAACGTTTTACTATCCCTCCTCAGCGCATTTAGCGAGGCGGTTTCCTTGGCACGTCTTGTCAAAGCAGAGATCGTGTCCCCTTATTTCGGGATTCTCATCAATACGAGCGTGGGTAACCCAACCGTGCCTGTTGGTATGTCTCTTCAATCGAAGGTGAGTCCCAAACGGTCACGGGGAGGGCTCTTGGCATTCAACCTCTTTATAAAGGGACCAAGGCTCGACTCCTTTCTTTCAATCCTCAATCAAATCCGCCTCTCGCCTTGAGTTCCAACACCCAAAGCTCCAGATTCAGGCGCTTCGGACCTTCGATGATGTCCGGCTCCAACCTTCAAGGCTGGTGGATGCCTTCCTCCGTTACGGAAGAAGACGTGTTAAAGTTAAGAGATGCCAGGTATCTAACCGGCGAAATCTCGCATAGGCTGCCTGCTCAAGGGCAGGTCATTCCCACTCCCAAGCCTGGTGAGAGCGTGGTGTTCGCGTCTCACTTCCTTCGGGGGCTAGGATTCCCGATTGACCCCTTCGTGAGGGGGCTCATGTTTTATTACGGGCTGGAATTTCACGACTTAGCTCCGGAGTCCATCCTCCATATCTCTTCATTCATTGTCATGTGCGAGGCCTTCCTCCGTATTACTCCTCACTTCGGATTGTGGCTTAAGACCTTCAAAGTAGAGCCAAAGATGATCGAGGGGCAGCACGCAGAGTGCAGAGGTGCTGTTATAAGCAAGAATGCCGACGCTCCATGGCCCGAGGGCTCTTTTCAAGAGGAGTTCAGCTTATGGCAACGAGAGTGGTTTTATATCACAGCTCCCAGGGGCACCAAATGGGTAGCTCCACCTGCTTTTCGCTCGGGTCCCCCACCATAGCTAGCATCATGGGTTAATAAAGGGCTTAACTGGGGGCCGTCCAAGGACGTGCCCTTGTTGCAGCGCCGCGTTCGAGATCTCCTAGAAAGAGATATCAATCTGGCCATAGTGATGCAGGTTATGTTGATTCGCCGCATCCTGCCCTGCAAACGCCGCCCCTCCGCCTGTGGGAGTTTAATCCGGAAGGACCACGAGCCCTCCAACATTTTGTGGGCGCGACGCCCATGGAGATGTACAGTTTGTTCTTCGGATCACAAGCAATGTGTCCGGATTCATCCGAGGACGCAGGTCTGAGCTGCAATCATCCGGATACTCAAGTAAGTAGCCCTATACCCGGACTCGCTATACGTATATTTATCACAAAATCACCCTTAAAAGATCTGTGCCTTAAACATGAGTGGATAGCAAAAGCAAAGCTAATCAGGTGTCCAGCCCCCCTCCCCGAGACTACGCCGGATTCCGTGTTAACAAGGATGCTGGAGGTTGCGCCTTTGGAAGAAGGCGAAGAGGGGAACAAGGAAGCTACCGCCTCCCTGAAGGAGGCTATCAGGAAAGAAGGAATCGAGAATTCCTCTAACCACGGGAAGAAGAGGACCGCCTCTGAAGACCCGGAGGCCACGACCTCAAAGCGGGGGAAGAAATCTTTGTCAGAGGGTCCGGCGCCGGGGGGTGCCCCAGTCACATTGCGCCCCCAAGGGGATCAACTCTCCACCGAGCCGTAAGTAAAGGGGGAGGTTTTAAAATGAGAGACATCCCTGTTCTATTTCTGAGGAAGATAACCGAAATTTTACCTTGTAGTTTGGATCTCAGACCTTCTCAGCAGAGCTCATCTTCAGGGGATCTTCGTCTGGAGATGATGGAGAGCGGAACGTCTCCCCCTGCCGTACCTCCTTGTGAGGCGGGCGACCCTGAGGTGTCTTCATGGAGGGTTTCTTCGAATCTGGCAGGGCCGGAAGGCAGTCGTATGGCCTCGCAAGGTCCTTCGTGTCCGGCCTTTGAAAAAGGCCATCGGACTAGTCCGGCACCGTCCGATGCACGGTCGGAGGGGCTGAAGGATCTGCTCGGGCAAGCGTCTACCTCAGAAGAACACCGTGCGTTGATGGATACGGTGATTGGAAGGATTTCATCCGCGGAGAGCGGATTGTACGAGGCCGTCAGAAGTTTACTGACAGGTTTTAAGGTACGCGAAATGATGTACCTTTTGACAGATCCGCATATATGAGATGCGCCTTGTATAGATAGTAGCCCCTGAGACTCGGTGCGTTGTCAAAAATGACGGCGCACCGAGGATCATAATCCCAGGTTTGATATGTCGCCTTTCCTATGTAGGTGGCGAAGTGTCCGGTGGCTAGCTGGACTGATGAATTTGCCGAACTAAAGCGGCAACTTGACGTGGCAGATGCCGACATCGCGCTTGTCAACAAGCGGCTGGACGAGGCACAAGGTATGTACTTTCTCCGAAGACACCTGATAAGAGGAGCTTGATGCCCGTACCTTACAACATGTGTGCTTGATGCAGATGGTGCCGCTGCCATGGAGAACCTTTGGGCGGAACTTGCCCGAGCCAAGGAGCAGGCCAGAAAAAGCGATGCGGCTGCCTTAAAGGTGGCTGAGGAGCTAAAAGCCGAACAGGCTGCTCACTGCCAACGCAAGAAGGAAATGGCCGAGATGGCCGTAAAGTTGAAGAATGCTGCCGACCGCTGCAAGCTTCTTGAAAAAGAAGATCGGGTGGCACAGAAGTACCTAGAGAAGGTCACTACCGAGGCCAAGGATACTCGCTCTGCGATGAGAGCTATCAAGGAGGAGCTACGTCAGGCCGGAGATATCACGACTGGAAAGCCCTATATGCTGCGGATGAAGTTCAGGGATCCTAAATATGCTCCGTTGGACCGGAAGTGGAGTGCGGCGAACACTTATCTGGACTTGGGGGCGAGTGCTGCGGACGCTGCCGAACACTTCCGCGATCAAAATTACCATGAAGTGGAAAAGCTTTTTTGGTCGCAGTTCCACAATCCAGAGCGCCCACTTTCAATATCCGATCGTTTGGCCGCATGGGCGGAGCTGAATAAGTTATTCGGACTCGCCATGAAGCATGTCATGAGTCATCTGTGGCCGAAAAGGCCCGAGCCGAAGAGTTATTTTAGCTTGGTGCAGCAGTTCCTCGGTGCGGTGCCGCATATTAATGGAATGAAGAGGTCGGCGTGCATAGAGGGTGCACAGATGGCTCTTGCCCTTGTCAAGACATACTGGGCGGATATGAAGGCCAGTGCTGTTGCATCCCAAGATTCGGACGAAAGCCGAGTACCTGCCGAGCACTATTTTCAGGAAGTTCTGCAGGGCACTCGTTTAATAGAGACACAGTGCTCGAAGGATGTTATGTTCAAATAACATGTATCATTGTAAAACAATGTTTCGATGGAATATAAAAGCTTTTTATACTTGTGCTTTCAAGAATTAGAATACCTCCTGTGCGGCCGTTAATGTATATGTTTATATAACCTGAAAGATGGCAGTGTTCGGCTTCAGCCCCCACACATATAATGCGGGGGTGTTTGCAGAAGGCGCATTTTCACACTTGATCCAATGTCTTGGTCCTATAAAGGAGGTGATAGCGTAGCAAACTAGGCAACCGGACTATAATGCTTTATCACTTTCACTTAGCCATAGGAGTTTGACAGTGGGGCTACTATATAGCCCCTAGGGGCACCGTGCTCACCCAAATTCGGGGCGCATGTGTGCTTGACCGGGAAACGGCCCTTCGTTGATGCGGAGGAATTCTAAAGATTCCGGTGGGTCATCGAGTGGTTGACCAGTCTCGCGCTATATCATGACAGCCAGTTTTCGGCTTTCTCTACTGAGGTGCTCGCCTGGCCGAACCGGGGCACAATCGCAGTAGTTCTCCTGGTGCCGCCTTAGCCGATAGAGCGGAACGTAAGGCAGCAAAACACAGTAGCCGGGCAAACCCAACATTTTACCAAAGACATGATTCGGAGCTGATGCATATAAGGCCAAACTCGCGACGCCGAACACTCCCTAAGGTGTTCAACCTTTATGAAAACGGGCTGAACAATGCCCTTGGTAAGAAGCCCCTGGTGTCCGGGTACGCGCAAAATTCTAACGTGGACACATGCCAAGACGCCAGCCTCCTCCTCGGTTGTAAAAAGAAACCGAGGGATGTTATCAACAAGAGACAGTAAAAAAGGTTTACGCAGGGTCTTAATCTGAAAAGAATCCTTGGAATGGGTCCCTACTGCACGTCTGCGCCTGTGTCTCCGTTGTGCCGTATCCTGGACGGGTGTAGCACAGTGTTCATCTGTAAAAGTGAGGAACTTAGTTGAAAACAATCGTGCAAAAATCTATGTTATATTAAATAAACAAAGTATAGTTCAGAGAATGGGTAGAATTGAGCTTTATTGTCTCCTGTTGTATACATGTGGAGCCCCTTGTACGGGGGTATGCGGCTATTAAGCCCCTGTATGTTTACGCCGGACTCGTCTAGCCATGTCCGTGGTCTGAACAACCTGTTTAGGTGCTTTGACTAGTAAAGCTGGTTTAGTGTGTGGCTGTCAAGGCAGCCGCACGGTCTTCCATGCTCGAGGAACACTCGATATTTCCCTTTAATGAGATGATGCCTCGCGGACCGGGCATTTTAAGCGTAAGGGATGCATAATGCGGTATTGCGTTAAAGTGGGCGAAAGCTTCACGTCCCAGTAGTGCTTGATAGCTACTTGTAAATGGGGCGATGTGAAAGGTTAGCTTTTCGCGACGGAAGTTGTCGGGGAAGCCGAACACAACTTCTAGCAAGAGAGAGCCCGTACAATGGGTATCTGGGCCTAGCGTTACCCCTTGAAAGGAAGTGTTGCCGTGGCGAATTATTGTTGTGTTTATCCCCATTTTGCGGATTGTGTCCTAGTATAGCAGGTTTAGATCACTGCCGTCGTCCATTAGGACTTGTGTAAAGTGGAGTCCGTCAATTATCAGATCTAATACCAAGGCAGTCCAGCCTGCATTCCAGATACTTCTAGAGTAATCCTGATGGTCGAAGGTGATTGGTTGTAACAACCAGTGACGGGACTCCTCTGGGACAGGCCATATGGCACGTATCTCTATAGGCGCCACTCTGTATTTCCCTTTTGTCACGTGAAGTGAGTTTACTGTTTTGACTTCTTGTGGGAACTTCTTTTGTTCTTTGGTGCTTTGCGTGTGGGGTTCGTCGTCGTCCTCGCTTGGTATGTCGAGCCCCTTGTGTTGAGCGTTAAGTTTGCCGGATTGCTTGAAGACCCAACAATCTCTGTGGGTATGGTTTGCAGGCTTCCCGGGAGTACTATGGATTTGGCATGTTTTGTCCAAGATTTTTTCTAGGTTAGATAGCTCATCCCTGTTATCCTTGAGGGGCGGCTTTTTCTGATTCTGTCGAGAGCTTTTGAATCCGGCGTTGACTGCCATGCTCTTCGAGCTGTTTCCCTTGGTTCGGCGCTGATCCTTGCTACGTCGTGGTTTCCCACTTCCATCCCTGACTTCGGATGTACTTGGGTCACTGGTACTGCTGCTTGCCAACCAGCTATCCTCTCCTGTGCAAAAGCGGGTCATGAGGCTTGTTAATGCGGCCATTGTTCTTGGCTTTTCTTGGCCGAGGTGTCTGGCGAGCCATTCATCTCGAACGTTGTGTTTGAAAGATGCTAAGGCTTCGGCGTCTGGATAGTCAACTATCTGGTTCTTTTTAGTGAGAAATCTGTTTCAGAGTTTCCGGGCTGACTCTCCGGGTTGTTGAGTTATATGACTTAGATCGTCTGCATCTGGAGGTCGGACATAAGTCCCTTGAAAATTTGCCCGAAAAGCATCCTTGAGCCCTTCCCAACTTCCGATGGTGTTTTCCAGAAGGCTTTTAAGCCAATGCCGGGCTGGCCCTTTGAGCTTGAGGGGCAAGTATTTTATGGCGTGGAGGTCATCTCCTCTAGCCATGTGTATATGGAGGATATAATCCTCAATCCAGACTCCAGGGTCTATTGTTCCGTCGTATGCCTCTATGTTTACAGGCTTGAATCCCGCTGGAAATTCATCGTCCAACACCTCATCGGTGAAACATAGGGGGTGTGCGGCACCCCTATATTTGGGTGTGCCGTGATGTTCGGGTACTTGTTGCGTTGCATTGCTTACTAGAGCTTGCTTTCTTGGCCCATAGATAGATCTGGCTGGGCCGTCTTTTTGATGCGATACCTTGTGCGGATCGCGTGCCAGCTTGAGTGCGGCGCCCCTTGCCGCTCTATGTTGGCCATGGGGTTATTTATCCGACTGGATGTCTTCCTTATTTTTTGATTGCGGGGGCTCTAAGGCCTCCTCATCAAATTCCAGTAGTAATTTTCGCTTCGGATAGCTCTTTGTGTGGCGACTGTCGCCGTATTTGTCTGCGGTGTTGAGTACTTTGTCCCATCTAATTCTGAGTGCATCTTCCGCTGTTTTGAGCTTCCGCTTCTGCTTTTTCAGGCTACGCGCAGTGGCGACGAGCCTTTTGTGGAGGTTCTTCTGCTCCAGCAACTTGTCCAGCATGAGGTCGTCCGAACTATTATCTTCACCAGGGACGGGTTGTTCGGTTTGTTTACCCAAGTTTCCTTGTTCGGACGGTTGCTCGGTGGCATGTTCGTCATCCGCCGGTTCGCCCTGCTCTATGGCTGGGCCTCTGTCGAGGTGGGGTTTGGCGCGACGCTTACACCGCCGCTTTGATTGCTTTTCGAGGGAACAATCCCTCGTTGCGTCCCTTTGTTCCTCGTCATCGTTTCTTTTAGGTGTGTCCACCATGTATACATCGTGAGATGAGGTGGTTTTCCAGTGCCCTATAGGCGCTGGTTCTTGGTCGTCTCCTTCATCGGCGTCCATACCGTCGATATCTTCGGAGTCGAAGTCGAGCATGTCGGTTAAATCATCGACAGTGGCTACGAAGTGAGTGGTGGGTGGGCTTTGAATTTCTTTGTCGTGTGCATCCCAACCTTGCTGACCATAGTCCGCCAGGGCTCTCCTGATAAAGAGAGAGACTTTAGTGAATTCAGAATCTCGCCGGAGGGCGAGTGCTGAAAGATGTCCCTGGAGGCGAACTCCATGATCGGTGCCCAATCGGGTTCGATCGGCAGGGGCGCGGGAGGTTCGGAGTCCGGATAGGAGTCCGGCACCTTGGAGTCACGAGCTTCGCAGAGGACAAGGCTAGTGTTCGGCTCGATCACCATAGAAATTGCAGCCCCCGAGGCGGTGTCCAGCCCCCCGTCCTCGATTGGCGCAGTCGGCTCTGAGCTAAGGGTCGGAGCGAACGCTGGGGCGGCCTCCTGGGCACTGTTCGGCAGCTAAGCTAGGTCATTCCCATCGTGACAGTGTGGCGCGCCTGGCTGTGGCTCGAATCCGTCGAAGATCAAGTCTCTGCAGATGTCAGCCGTATAGTTCAAACATCCAAATCTGACCTGATGGCCAGGGGCGTAGCTTTCGATCTGCTCCAGAAGGCCAAGCGAATTGGCCCGCAGTGCAAAGCCGCCGAATACGAAGATCTGTCCAGGGAGAAAAGTCTCACCCTGGACTGCTTCGTTGTTGATGATCGGAGGAGCCATCGGGCCTAAAGATGATGACACAACGGAACTCTCAATGAAAGCACCAATGTCGGTGTCAAAACCGGCGGATCTCGGGTAGGGGGTCCCGAACTGTGCGTCTAGGCGGATGGTAATAGGAGACAGGGGACACGATGTTTTTACCCAGGTTCGGGCCCTCTCGATGGAGGTAAATCCCTACTCCTGCTTGATTAATATTGATGATATGGGTAGTACAAGAGTAGATCTACCACGAGATCAGATAGGCTAAACCCTAGAAGCTAGCCTATGGTATGATTGTTGTTCGTCCTATGGACTAAAACCCTCTAGTTTATATAGACACCGGAGAGGGCTAGGGTTACACAGAGTCGGTTACAATGGGAGGATATCTACATATCCATATCACCTAGGAATGTCCCATCCGGACATGGGACGAAGTCTTCAATCTTGTATCTTCATAGTCCAGGAGTCCGGCCAAAGGTTATAGTCCGGTCATCCGGACACCCCCTAATCCGGGACTCCCTCACCCACCCCACACCCGCGTCGAGTTTTCTTCGTTCGGCGAGGCCCTACAACCACCCGAGCCCCTTGGATCGCACCGGCGAACTCCAGCGAGCTCTGAAAAATTGACTGACCCAATTTTGAAATTTAGTCTATTGTGATTTAACTAGTGTGGAATGGGGAAAACCATAAGCATTTGGAGTATAGTGTTGAGCGTGCCATGGCAGATCTGAAGGTGCAAACCGGACAAAGGCAACTTCCCAACCAAGACAAGAAATCAGAGTAAAGCAGTGGCGGTCTATTTTCTTGCTACGATAAATAAGTTGAGTGCTACGTCTTGAGCTAGTGTTGGTTTTCCCCGAAGAGGAGAGGGTGATGCAGCAAGTGCAGCGTAAGTATTTCCCATAGTTTTGAGAACCAAGGTATCAATCCAGTAGGAGGCTCCGCAAAAGTCCCACGCACCTACACAAACAAACTGAGAACTCGCAACCAACGCAATAAAGGGGTTGTCAATCCCTTCACGGCCACTTACGAAAGTGAGATCTGATAGAGAGATAATAATATATTTTTGTATTTTGTAATATAGATGAAAAAAGTAAAGATGCAAATAAAAGTAGATTGAAAGCAAATATGATAAGAGATAGACCCGGGGGCCATAGGTTTCACTAGAGGCTTCTCTCGAGATAGCATAATTATTATGGTGGGTGAACAAATTACTGTCGAGCAATTGATAGAAAAGCGCATAGTTATGAGATTATCTAGGCATGATCATGTATATAGGCATCACGTCCATAACAAGTAGACTAACTCCTTCCTGCATCTACTACTATTACTCCACACATCGACCGACTCCTGCGTGCATCTACAGTATTAAGTTCATAAGAACAGAGTAACGCATTAAGCAAGATGACATGATGTAGAGGGATAAACTCATGCAATATGATATAAACCCCAACTTGTTATCCTCGATGGCAACAATACAATACGTGTCTTGCAACCCTTTCTGTCACTGGGTAAGAACACCGCAAGATTGAACCCAAAGCTAAGCACTTCTCCCATGGCAAGAAAGACCAATCTAGTAGGCCAAACCAAACTGATAATTCGAAGAGACTTGCAAAGATAACTCAATCATACATAAAAGAATTCAGAGAAGATTCAAATATTATTCATAGATAAACTTGATCATAAACCCACAATTCATCGGATCTCGACAAACACACCGCAAAAAGAGATTACATCAAATAGATCTCCACAAGAGAGGGGGAGAACATTGTACTGAGATCCAAAAAGAGAGAAGAAGCCATCTAGCTAATAACTATGGACCCGTAGGTCTGTGGTAAACTACTCACAACTCATCGGAGGGGCAAGGATGTTGATGTAGAAGCCCTCCATGGTCAATTCCCCCTCCGACAGAGTGCCAGCAAAGGCTCCAAGATGGGATCTCGCGGATACAGGAGGTTACGGCGGTGGAAATTGTGTTTTGTGGTGGTCTTGGATGTTTTCGGGGTCCGTAGGTATATATAGGAGGAAGAAGTATGTCGGTGGCCGCTCGAGGGGCCCACGAGACAGGGGGCGCGCCCTACAGGGGGGCATGGCCCCCTATCTCGTGGGGCCCTTGGAAGCTTCTTGACTTGCACTCCAAGTTCTCCGGATCATGTTCGTTCCAAAAATATGCTCCCAAAGGTTTCATTCCGTTTGGACTCCGTTTGATATTCCTTTTCTTCCAAATACTGAAATAGGCAAAAAAATAGCAATACAAGCTGGGCCTCCGGTTAGTAGGTTAGTCCCAAAAAATGATATAAATGTGTAAAATAAAGCCCATAAACATCCAAAAGCGGTAATATAATAGCATGGAACAATCAAAAATTATAGATACGTTGGAGACGTATCAAGCATCCCCAAGCTTAATTCATGCTCGTCCTCGAGTAGGTAAATGATAAAAAAGAAATTTATGATGTGGAATGCTACCTAGCATAATTCATAATATGATTTCCTTTATTGTGGCATGAATGTTCAGATCCAAATGAATCCAAAATAAAAGTTCATATTGATAAAAGAAATAGTAACACTTCAAGCATACTAATCAAAGTAATCATGTCTTCTCAAAATAACATGGCAAAAGAAAGTTCATCCCTACAAAATCATATAGTTAGGCTATGCTTCATTTTCATCACACAAAGATGTTCCCAACTTATATACCCCCGATGACAAGCCAAGCAATTGTTTCATACTTAAATAATCTCAAACTTTTTCAACCTTCACGCAATACATGAGCGTGAGCCATGGATAAAGCACTATGGGTGGAATAGAATATGATGTTGGGAATTGTGTGGAGAAGAGAAGAAAGGAGAAAGTATCACATTGATGAGGATAATCAATGGGCTATGGAGATGCCCATCAATTGATGTCAACATGAGGAGTAGGGATTGCCATGCAACGGATGCACTAGAGCTATAAATGAATGGTCAACAAAAGAAACTAGTGGGTGTGCATCCAACTTGCTTGCTCAAGAAGACCTAGGGCATTTGAGGAAGCCCGTCGTAGGAATATACAAGCCAAGTTCTATAATGAAAAATTTCCCACTAGTATGAAAAAGACAACTTATGAGACTCACTATATGAAAAACATGGTGCTATTTTGAAGCACAAGTGTGGAAAAAGAGATAGTAACAATGCCCTTTTTATTTCTTTATTTCTTTTTTTCTTCTTCTTTTTTCTTTTTTTCTTTTGGGCCTTTCTTTTTTTTCTTTTTGGCCGTTCTTCCCCTTTTTTTCTTTGGGTAATGTTCTAATAATGATGATCATCACACTTCTATTTGATTACAACATATGAATTACAACTCGAAACTAGAACAAGATATGACTATATGAATGCCTCCGGCGGTGTACCGGGATGCTGCAATGAATCAAGAGTGACATGTATGAAAAATAATGCATGGTGGCTTTGCCACAAATACGATGTCAACTACATGATCATGCAATGGCAATATGACAAAAGTAAAGTATGTCATGATGATGATGAACGGAATGGTGGAAAGTTTCATGGCAATATATCTCGGAATGACTATGGAAATGCCATAATAGGTAGGTATGGTGGCTGTTTTGAGGAAGATATAGGGAGGTTTATGTGTGATAGAGCGTATCATATCACAGGGTTTGGATGCACCGGTGAAGTTTGCACAAACTATCGAGGTGAGAAAGGGCAATGCACAGTACCGAAGAGGCTAGCAAAGGCGGAAAGGTAAAAGTGCGTATAATCCATGGACTCAACATTAGTCAAAAGAACTCAAATACTTATTGCAAAAATTTAGAAGTCATCAAAAATCAAGTACTACGCGCATGCTCCTAGGGGGATAGATTGGTAGGAAAAGACCATCGCTCGTCCCCGACCGCCACTCATAAGGATGCACAAGCCAGGTACACTTCATGTTTCAAATTTGTTACACAAATTTAACCATATGTGCATGCTATGGGACTTACTAACTTCAACACAAGCATTCTTTAAATTCATAATCACCCAACTAGCATGACTTTAATATCACTACCTCCATATATCAAAACAATTTTCAAGTAGCTAGTTGATCATAGCATCCAATTCACTTCCTATGGTAGTTTTTATTATACCCAACTTGGATGCTCATCATTCTAGGACCAACTTTATAACCATAGCAAATACCATTCTGTTCTAAAAGACTCTCAAAATAATATAAGTGAAGAATGATAGACTAGCAATTTCTTCAAAATTAAGACACCACCGTGCTCTAAAAGATATAAGTGAAGCACTAGAGCAAAACTATCAAGCTCAAAAAGATATAAGTGAAGCACATAGAGTATTCTAGCAAATTCTAATCAAAGAGGCTTCTCCCAAAAGGTGTGTATAGCAAGGATGATTGTGGTAAACTAACAAGCAAAGACTAATATAATACACTACGCTCCAAGCAAAACACATATCATGTAGCAAATAAAAATATAGCTCCAAGTAAAGTTACCAATGAACGAAGACGAAAGAGGGGATGCCTTCCCGGGGCATCCCCAAGCTTAGGCTTTTGGCTATCCTTGAATATCTTGGGGTGCCATGGGCATCCCCAAGCTTAGGCTCTTTCCACTCCTTATTCCATAGTCCATAAAAGCTTTACCCAAAACTTGAAAACTTCACAACACAAAACTCAACAGGAAATCTTATAAGCTTTGTTAGTGAAAGAAAACGAAACCACTACATAAGGTACTGCCATGAACTCATTCTTTATTTATTTTGGTGTTAAACCTACTGTATTCCAACTTCCTTATGGTTTATAAACTAATTTATTAGCCATAAATGCATTGAAATAAGCAAACAACACACGAAAAACAGAATCTGTCAAAAACAGAACAGTCTGTAGAAATCTGTAACTAACGCAAACTTCTGGAACTCTAAAAATCCTACCAAAATAGGAAGTACTGCAAAATTTTCCTATTGATCAGCATAAAAAAGAATAAATGCAAAATCACGTTTCTGTGATTTATTGAATTTTTTCTTGTGAGCACAAAGTTTCTGTTTTTCAGCAGAATCAAATCAACTATCATCGTAGTTTACCCTATAGGTTCTACTTGGCACAAACACTAACTAAAAGAAAAACACATCTAAACAGAGAGTAGATGCAAGATTTATTCCTAAACAGGAGCAAAACAAAAAACATAAAGAAAAATTGGGTTGCCTCCCAACTAGCGCTATCGTTTAACGCCCCTAGCTAGGCATAAAAGCAAAGATAGATCTAACGAGTGCCATCTTTGACACTTGATGAGGGGGATCTCCTTTCTATGGCATTCATTCTTCTATTCAAAGTAAGCACATGTCCATTAATGGAAGAAGTAAGATTAAGCATGTTACGGAAGTTTGCCTCCAAACTAGACTTCATCTCTTTAATAATTTCATTTTGATAAAAGCACAAGAGAGTAGTTGATTCAACCTTATCATTCAAAGGGTGCCCAAATATGGTTTTAATTTTTTCATAAGTATATGTAGCATCCCTTTCAAGAAAACTTCATTCAAAAATAGAATCTAAAACTTGTTTAAAAGAAGCGGGCAAGCCAACATAAAAACTCTTTAAGTAATCTTCAATTTGATATTGTGGCACATAGCTAGCCCGAATTCTTAATAACCTATCCCAAGCATATTTTAAAGACTCATCAAGTAAATAACGAAAAATTCCATAGTCATCCTCATCAAAATTATTCAAGCTCTCATTGGAGACCCCGGTGGGTCTTATAGTGTCATTATTCATGAGCTTAGAGAGGATAGATGGGTTGTCCAAGGCACTAGAGCTTGGGAGAAAACCCTTAGTTCTTTTTGACTCGGCCATGGCAAAGGGAAGGCAAACGGAAAAGAGAGAAGGAGATTGGGAAAGAGAGGGTGAATAAAACGGCAAGGGTGAAGTGGGGAAGAGGAAAACGAGAGGCAAATAATGTAAATGCGAGGGAGATGGGTTTGTGATGGGTACTTGGTATGTCTTGACTTGAGCGAAGACCTCCCCGACAACGGTGCCAGAAATCCTTCTTGCTACGTCTTGAGCTAGCGTTGGTTTTCCCCGAAGAGGAGAGGGTGATGCAGCAAGTGTAGCGTAAGTATTTCCCTCAGTTTTGAGAACCAAGGTATCAATCTAGTAGGAGGCTCCGCAAAAGTCCCACGCACCTACACAAACAAACTGAGAACTCGCAACCAACGCAATAAAGGGGTTGTCAATCCCTTCACGGCCACTTACGAAAGTGAGATCTGATAGAGAGATAATAATATATTTTTGGTATTTTGTAATATAGATGGAAAAAGTAAAGATGCAAATAAAAGTAGATTGAAAGCAAATATGATAAGAGATAGACCCGGGGGCCATATGTTTCACTAGAGGCTTCTCTCGAGATAGCATAATTATTACGATGGGTGAACAAATTACTGTCGAGCAATTGATAGAAAAGCGCATAGTTATGAGATTATCTAGGCATGATCATGTATATAGGCATCACGTCCATAACAAGTAGACCGACTCCTGCCTGCATCTACTACTATTACTCCACACATCGACCGACTCCTGCCTGCATCTACAGTATTAAGTTCATAAGAACAGAGTAACGCATTAAGCAAGATGACATGATGTAGAGGGATAAACTCATGCAATATGATATAAACCCCATCTTGTTATCCTCGATGGCGACAATACAATACGTGTCTTGCAACCCTTTCTGTCACTGGGTAAGAACACCGCAAGATTGAACCCAAAGCTAAGCACTTCTCCCATGGCAAGAAACACCAATCTAGTAGGCCAAACCAAACTGATAATTCGAAGAGACTTGCAAAGATAACTCAATCATACATAAAAGAATTCAGAGAAGATTCAAATATCATTCATAGATAAACTTGATCATAAACCCACAATTCATCGGATCTCAACAAACACACCGCAAAAAGAGATTACATCGAATAGATCTCCACAAGAGAGGGGGAGAACATTGTATTGAGATCCAAAAAGAGAGAAGAAGCCATCTAGCTAATAACTATGGACCCGTAGGTCTGTGGTAAACTACTCACAACTCATCGGAGGGGCAAGGATGTTGATGTAGAAGCCCTTCGTGGTCGATTCCCCCTCCGGTAGAGTGCCAGCGAAGGCTCCAAGATGGGATCTCGCGGATACAGGAGGTTACGGCGGTGGAAATTGTGTTTCGTGGTGCTCCTGGATATTTTCGGGGTCCGTACGTATATATAGGAGGAATAAGTACATCGGTGGCCGCCCGAGGGGCCCACAAGACGGGGGCGCGGCCCCCTATCTCGTGGGGCCCTCGGAAGCTTCTTGACTTGCACTCCAAGCTCTCCGGATCATGTTCATTCCAAAAATCACGCTCCCGAAGGTTTCATTCCGTTTGGACTCCATTTGATATTCCTTTTCTTTGAAATACTGAAATAGGCAAAAAAACAGTAATACGGGCTGGGCCTCCAGTTAGTAGGTTAGTCCCAAAAAATGATATAAATGTGTAAAATAAAGCCCATAAACATCCAAAAGGGGTAATATAATAGCATGGAACAATCAAAAATTATAGATATGTTGGAGACGTATCATTGAGCAGATACGAAAGAGTACCGCCTCTGGTGCGGCGCCGTGTACGCATCTGCTGAGAATTTGACGGTGCTGCGGTAGTGATGGCTGTCGGCAGCGTGGAAGCAGATCTAGGAGGGTAGACGGTGGCGGTGGGCCGTGGTGGACGAGACGGTCGTAGGAGCGGCACTAGCAAGGTGGACGACGGTGGGGATGAAGCGAGAGGACGGGATGCAAGGATCCCGGTCTGAAGGCGTGGATGAGAGAGGTCAATCTCTTGTAATGGATGGCGGTGTCGGGGTATCAGCTCCGGCATGGTGGAGGAGTACGGCGATGGATGGGTTGGCGGACGGCAGCGGACGCAGGAGGGTGGGGCGGAGAGGGTGTTTTGGCGCCCACGGAGTACGAATGGGGAAAAGGTAGGTAGAGAGGAAGGGGGGAACCATGTATTCAGGGCGCGCTTGTCTCAAATGTGAGGAAATTTACAAACTTAGCCCCCGTTTCAAATTTCTACTACATCACAACAACATTAGTCGGTTGGGGATAGGACGGTAATCTCGCATACACCAAATATTTGCCGACGAGAGTTTGTTTTCGGCGCCCACCGTGTATGAATATGAATTGGGGAGGGAGTCGATTTCCGCCGAGGGCACACTATGTTTTGGTGCCCACTTTGTATGAATCTGGGTGAGAGGCGGTTACATCACGTTTGGGTGAAATTACAAACCTACCCCTATTGAAACCTATAGATATCCAGCAGATAGGCTTTGCATGGCAGGGATTGGCAGTAGTGATTTCCATCTCGCAGATATTTGTTTCAGGCGGTTACTGCGACTTTCCTCGCTTCGTTCAAATTTTGTACAGTGCACGTTTACCATGCCAACTCAATACGAATCCCGTTTGTATTCTACTATTTTTTTCGGGCGGGATCCATTTTCAATTGGAATTACATTCTGTATACATCATTTTTTTATATATACTTTCAAAAGCACAACACCATTTATACATAAATATGGTTTACAAATGGCATGATCTCAGATTCATAAGGTTGTATCCATCAATTTGGATTTTCCAATATTTGAAACCACTTTATGTTGAAATCCAATGTATGCATTCCTCGCTAACTGTCTCCAATTAATGTGTGTTTCATGCGGGGTTTTTTAACTTCTCAAACATGTATAATGTGTTTCACACACGCAACATATAGTGTAATCCCGTTTAGACATTAATTGCATATAAACCATGCATTGTTTGTAATTGAAGAATCTATGGATCACCAATATTGATAAACTATATAACATTACACGTGTGCCCAAAATCAAATGAATATGCATGTTTGATACACCAATTTGTGTTATGATATTATCGATGTCGTGATCTCCAGTTTAAATATTTGAATCCCCTTTAATCCAGATATTCGTCTCATATAGCTATCACTCATGCTTATATAGGACTATATGTCTGGACCTATACGTGTTCATCGTCTCTCAGGCATCTCTCGTGCTACCTGTATGTCGACAATGATCTTTTATCTTTGTAACACAATGACGGTACTCTCTCCCTCGACCTTCATCACTCTATCTCTCTCTAAGTATATCTCGCTCCCTGCTATGTGTCTCTAGCTATGATTTTCCATGTGGAATCTCTTTCTCTCACATAAACACAAAACTTTGTCTCCCGGGGTCACATTTCTCTCAACTATTCCCATGTGTGCCACTCGCACACCCCTCATACAGAGATGTCTTTTGCTCCTTAGATATGAGAACCTACGACTCTTCCTCTTCAATATCTCTTTCTCACACACAAACACAAACTCTGTCTCCCAGGGTCTCATATTTCTCCATTGTTCTCTTGTATGTCGCTCAAACACACCCTCTCTCCCTAGAGATATCTTGCGTTCCCTCATATGTCTTTCTAGCTATCACTCTCGTTGTGAAATATCTTTCTCTCTCGCAGACACAAAACTCCGTCTCTTTGGATCTCATTTCTCTCTGATATCTGTTTGTATGTGACTCACATGCACTCTCTCTCTATCTCTCTCACGCCCACACACATAACCCAGCCTTCTGATCCACTCGACTCCTATCTCCAGCGCACACTAGCTAGCATCTTTATCTTTCTATTTATCTGTTTCTCCATCAACCTTCTTTCTCGCCCTCACTCTTGATTCCCAGCACGCACACTACATATGTTTCTCTCTACATGCAGTGAAATGCCCTCTCACACACATATATAACTTCACCCTTTGAACCACCCGACGGTCATCTCTGACACCCAAACTAACGGATGTCTCTCTAGCTAGCATCTCCATCTCTATATCTATCTGTAGTTTCTCCGTCAACATTTCTTTCTCGCACGGAGTCTTGCTTCCTATCACCCACACTATATATGTCTATCCATACATATGCATTTATAGGTTGATCTTTTTTTCACAATCGTTGCGCCTCACCCCCTCTGCTCGCCATAGATGCATGCTCCAGCCCACGCCACTATCTCTTAAAGACAAAAACACATGCTCAATTGTCGGGCCTTCTTCCCTGCATTCTCACATGCATGCATATTGTCATACCGATCCGTCTCTCCCATGTCGTTGATCTTAGGACTTATGTCTTCTTTCTTTTATCTCGATCATGCGCGCGCGCGCACACACACACACATCCCACGTATACATGTATACCTCTCACACATGCACGTTCAAGGTCTCTATGTCTCCATACGTAGTTAATTACCCTCAATACTAACGCCACATCGAATCGTTCTCCTCTTTTGTGCACATAACTTCCGCCTGGAT